>NC_056745.1:804795769-804990038 GCF_019279795.1 Protopterus annectens
AACACTTGAATAAATGTTTCATTTTCTATGCCTTCTAAAATAAGACATTTACTTACTACAAGAAACTGTATCATTTAAATTCATTATAACTGACATATTTTATGAATTATAACATAGATATTTAAGTAATTATATAAAATAACTCACATTTAGATGTTAAAGAGTTCATTTTCCTTCACATAGTCGCATTTGTATCATTTCTATTTCTTGGTAGAGTGTCATCCCTGAATCTGTGATGTGTCAGTGTGATATCTAGGTCAAAGGTGAGACTAGCTGCTTTCAGCTTCTCTGTGAGAATTCTGAGAGTTGAAGCTTTTGAAGTAGCTCATGGACACTGTGCATGAGACAGCCCACATCCCAGATTGTCTCTCTTAACATTTTGGCGGAAACTTATTAAAACTAGTGACAAACATTCATTTAGCAGTGTAAATGCATCTAAACATGACAAAACCTTCACAATGTATTTTACAGGTTATTACAGCTTCTATGTAAGTGAAATTAAGCCCAAAATTATTAATAAGTAATAAAACTCAATATTTTTGTCCCAACTCAATTTTTATGCAAATCTTATTATTTACTGTGTCTATATGATCCAAAGCATTTCTATATATTAATAAAGAAAAGAAAAGAGAGTAGAAAGTAAAAGGGTGTAAGGCAGAAATAAAAAAATGTAAGAGAAATCTATAAGAAGTATATACAATGGAATATTACTTACTGTTTATATTAATAGAGTTAAAAATAAAACATATTATTTACTATTATTTAGTTCTAATTATTATTAGTTAAAGCATGACAGATTATTTACAAACAAGCATAAGCAGTGTAATCAAGAAAGTATAATTAGGAATAGCATTTGAAGAACATATAAACTTTTTACAAGGAATAAATATGTTATTATTCTATTAATCATATTTTCATTACTCTTCTCTCCCTGCCCTCCCCCACCCTTTACCCACTACATAATCTAAATAGAATGTCATTGTTTAAACAAAGAAAAGAAGAAAAGAAGAAGGAAAAAAAAGATAAAGAAAAAAAATGTATCAAATTACTGACCTTACTTCTCCTTTTCAGAAAGAGAAACCAGTTGAATCACAACTTGCCATTAAATCTCCAGGTATTTTGACTAGTTATGAAACAAAACATTTCTTTGCACACAGAGAATAACTTTGAATAAATCTTTTTCAAAATAATTGTTGCTTCTTGGAAATGCAGAAACTATATTTAAAAAGATTAATAATGAAATAAAATGATGAGAGAAAAAAAACAGAACAAATCATTTGTTTTTTAGTCTCTTCTTCTTCTCTGAAGTCTTCCACGAAGTTTCAGTTGCCAGTCTCTTTAATGAAGGACTAGCCCATTCCATTTCTTCTATTTTATCCAAAATCTTATTTTTTTTTGATAAACAGTAAAGCAGAGTCTAAGTCATCGAAAATTTTAGGACCATCAGGAAGGAAGATTTTAAGCTTGGCAGGAAACAGAAGGTATGTTTTAAACTGTGCTTTTTTAAGCTCCCTTATTAGTGGCAGAAAAACTTTTCTTTTAGCTATTACCCTGGAAGAATAGTCATTGTCAAAATGCACAGTTGTCTCATTAATCTTAACAGGAGCTTTAGCCCAAGCAGATTTAAGAACCATCTCTTTATCAAAAGATGATAGAAATCTAACTATAACTGATCTAGGATATTTTTGTTAGAGTTAGTATTAGCTATAGATCTATGTGCTCTTTCGATACCAAAAGAGAATGCTTCTGGTAAGTCTAAAGTTTTAGGGAGCCATGTTGTTAAAAAGAAGTAATATTGTTACCTTCAATATTTTCTGGCAGTCCAAAAATCCTAATGTTATTGCGCCTAGATCTATTTTCCAGGTCATCCAGCTTTGTTTGTAAATGTGTATTTTGTTTCAGCAGAAACTCAATGTTGATTTCCTCTTCTTGTATTCTATTTTCCATGTCATTCACAGCTTCTTCTATGCCTGTCATCTGGATCTTCTGTTGTTGCAGGTCTATATGTAACAAGTCTATTTGTTTTGTAGTTTTTCTATGAAGGTGTCTATTTTAGTATCCATTTTATCCATCTTAGCAGTAAGTTGCTGGATTATAATTATCAGAGACTGAAGTTCTTTCTTGATGCTGGAGTCTTGAGAATTTGTCTTACTGGAACTCATTTCAGACTGATAAACTGACAGGAAAATTTCCAAAGTGATTTCTGACAGGAATATTGTTAAGATTTCCTTTCTTTTTTAGATATAGTTCAAGAACTATATAAAACAAACATATTTAGAAAGAAAATTACTTCAAAAATTAATTTTTTAAGTAATTAATTCCTGTCAGTGTAATGAAATTGGTGAGCTGAAGAAATCTGCTGCTATCCTGTGTTCATCCTTGGCCACGCCCCCTCAAAATCTTTTTGATGACCTCTGATTCATTTGTGTTTTCTCAGTGAACTGCAAGTCACCAACTATGCTTCATCCCACTGCATTTATGCCACATTACATTTGATGTGGAATAACAATGAAATCCTACCTCATACCCCTGGTCTTGTATTTCTGATTGCTGTTCTTACAATAAGTGTCACTGTCTGGCATACAAGGCATCCTCAACTTTAAGAATGCTGGACAAGTAAGCTTTAATGCTTTCTGATGTTAGTTCTGGCCAAAAAGATGTGCAAGTGCATTTCTTTAATACTATATACAAAAATAATGTCTCAAATCCTTTATGGAAGGCTAAGACAGGTGCGTGTTCCTTATAAACATCATTTATATGATGTACAGAAATATTATCTTATTTACTTTTAAATAAGTAAATATGACATTGCCCTAAGACAGAAAACTGATTATAAAGTGCCCTTGCTGTCACTCTACAGTTCCATGACCATTTGCTGAAGTGGTAGGGTGGATTTGCGCAGTTCAAGTAAAATAGCCCACTATTATATAGTATTAAATAATGTAGTCACAAGTAAGAACTCACCAGACCAGTAAGTTAATATGATTGCATTCTATTTGTTGTTATAAAAGATTAACACATATGATTTATTTTATTGTAATTATTTTATTTTTAAGAGTGACAGTGGACTGATCCACAGTGTCCCATTTCAGCCAGTCTGGGAGAGAGAAAAATAAATAATATTAACATGCTGAGTTGTGTAAAGAGTGCATTAAGATAAGTACTTATTGGAAGTCCAATCAGTGAGTATAATGTACAGTTTAGCTAAAGTGAAAAAAAAAAAGCATTTAAACAGAAATAACATATTGCATATTCTTTCACAAAATGAAACTGCTTTACTCATCTGATGTGTGATATCTGTGATAATGTAAACTTTGTATTCTTGTGATTATAAATGGGGAATCCAAGCTGTAAAAAAAATTGGACATTTGCTTTCAACCTTGGCAAAGTTGTAGTGTCATCACAGACCCGCAGTGTAAAAATAAAAGGATACAGGCATTTTATTTTTAGCCGACTCAAAATATTTTTGCAGCTAAAGTCAAGTTAGACTTGGGCATTCCTTTTTTGAGCCCCATTCTGCTCCTGCAAGGATCATTAAGCCACCCCTTTGGATTCCTGTTGGAACTTTTGGTTCCTTCTGGGGCAAGAACCTATTAGCCCATTCGTCTCCTTAGAGGAGAACGAGTCAGATTCTAAGAGAGTGCTATTATCTGCTGCTGGATGTTGGGATTTTTTTGTTTGTTCTGCTAATCCTTCAGTGTCTTTCTTGCTACAATATGGCTGGTATATACAAAAGGCTGCTGGTGAAATGCTGACAAAGCTGCATTTATTGCCAGTGTAGCAAGCAAAACCACCCCCTCCATGATGGTAATGCCAACACTGGACATTCCCTGCCATTCTTCCCTCTCCCCGTACCTCTGGTACCTATGCTGCTAGTTGGGCGCACGTCATCTGCAAATGCCTTTAAACTGCACAAAAACTTGTGTCCCAGACTCTTTCTAAACTACTTTGCCTTACCTAATCATCTTTGGTTTCATACCACTTTCACAGTTTCTTAATTAGTTTAATCAGAATCTCCCATACATTTCCACAACAGCACTAGTGAATGTTAAGTAGGTTCTAAACCATAAAAAGTCTGGCGTATCAACATTTTCATCAGTTACTACACAACAGCATGACACTAGACTGCAGTATTATCTATGTGAGATGGACTACTAAAAAACATTAAGGCCACAGTAACCAAAACAACTGAAACATTCTTTATTTGCTCCAGTTACATTCTCAAGATAAGCTTTTATAACTATGCCACAAGACTGGGGTAAATTTAGAAATTCTTGTCCAGCTTTGTATCTGCAAAACGTGATGTATTTGTTTTCTGTGTAACTTACTGGGAAGGGTTCCAAACTGAGTTCAAAACTAAAGCTTTGCATGGTACATTTCTTGGGACATATATGGATAACTCTAGAAAAGTGCTTTTCCTTATCTGCAGTCTAACACTGTGTCACTTGCTGAAATAACATAATTTAAGAATTGTTTGACTTTGATTTATGGCTGAATTTCTTTCTGTTTGGCTTTTTGGTGAAATATGTCATTGTCTTTCTTGTATTTATTTTATCATTTGTTATATCTTGTAGGCAAAGAGGAGTAGATGCACTTTTAGTGTGTACTGCCATCAAAAAATATATAAATTGAGTTAGAGCACAGTGCAAATAAAAAGTCTATAACATGGGTATTTAAATTCATGTTTTTGGTTACAGATGACCGGCATCACATTTAAAATAAGAAGTATAGAGTGGAGCTATAATTCTGAACCTGAAACAATACAAGTGTTTCAAGTTTAGTTTTTAGTTCTCAAATGTAAATGAGCAAGAAAGTTCCACCTACATGACAGTTGTTTTTTCCTTTTACTTGTTACGGATTATACATACTTTAATCAAGCTCCAAGAGTGCCATAGATGAGACGACTATGTATTTATATATTTTCAGGTTACTGGCCTGATTTTTTTGGTTAGCATTTGATTTTATCTCTGTGACATGTCTGTAGATTTCTGTTTTCTTGTGGAATGTCACAGTATTTAATTATTGCTTGATGTAGTCTGTGTTTGGTTTTATTTATTTTTATTTTGAATTTAACTGGGGTAGTAGAACACTGATCTCACTGGACCCATTTCAGTCTCTGCCCGGGAAAAACCCAGCAGTTACACAGTAGTAAATAATAGTGGTATGACATTATAGAGAGCGTAAATGACAAAATGAAATATTTTTGTGTGTATACATTATATATATATATATATATATATATATATATATATATATATATATATATATAAATAAATAAAATGTGCGGGTATGTGAAGGCAATAGACAAATGACTTATAGAATGAGAGAAAAAAGACAAAGGCTGTGACAATTTCAGCATTTTCGTGTTTATAAAGGTGATCACTATACACAGGCTCTTTGCCTCTATACGTAGTTTATCATTCTTTTCTCTCAAAAGAAGAATGTGTAAAGTGTCTGTGTACAGATTTTTGCAGAATATCCAGATTTTCATTAAAGATTGAAGTTAGAAAATGACAGATGATTTGAGTTTCAGATTTCATACCCTACAGAAAATTCATACTGATGCAAGACCTACTAAACTTTCTAAGTTTGTAAGAGCAACATTTAAAAATTGTCTGCATTTTTGGGCCTTTGTCCTACTTTTATTTATGACTTTATCCAGATTTCTTGCTCTGAGGTTGAGAGCATATGAAATGTGTCAAGGCCATCGCCATCAGCCAGACACGTTTCAAATTGTGACATACTTGTTGTACCCCACTCTCCCATGTAGTGACTTTAGATGTGTCCAGGCAAAGAGCAGTTAGAGTATCCAAGGTAGACACAAGTACAGTCATGGCTTTTAATCTGTCCTTTATTTTGCAGAATGTTCTGGTTTTCTGTCATATTTTTATACTGTTGATTTATGCATATTCAGAAAATGCATTTTGTTGGTTGTCTGCTTGTTTTTTTATACTTTATTTTGACTGGCATTCTAGTAATGTATTTAAAAAGTAATTTATTTTTTCATGCCTCACAACCTTTGTTTCCGTCTAGATATTAAGTAAGCTATCATGTAGCCAAGGCATTGAAATATTTTTTCTTCTCCACTTCATTTTGTCTTAATTGGACTCTCATAATGATAGTTTGGCACACAGGATAGCAGTGTATTTAAAGTACCAGTTTTTGTGGTTTTGAGCATAGTGAAAGAATGCTAGCAAATGTACTTTTTCTGTAAGAATAAATGTTTACACACTTCGCAGTCTTGGTTTCTGCATCTAAAGTAGCAAAATGTAAGGTAACTTGTTGAGGGACATAATATTAGCCTCATGACTGTGTGTGTATGTATATGTATATGTATATGTATATATATATATGTATATATATGTGTGCGTGTGTGTGTGTATGTATATATATATATATATATATATATATATATATATATATATATATTTATATACACACATATATTAGATATATATATATATATATATATATATATATATATATATATATATATATACATGTATATAATGTTTTAAAGTATTTTAAGCTAATTTCTTTGAGATGAACAAATTAATAATTGACTAATGCAATGGATTAATACACTCCAGTGAATCATGCTGGCTTCAGGCTACACCTGCCAAAACAATACTGAGGTAGTTAAACATTCATTTGGCCCTCTTTCAGACAAGACCCACTTCAGATTGCACCAACTCTTACAGAAAGGATGCAGATTATACAAGAGATAAGAAATTATACAGTGTTAAGAGACTCTTAATTTAAGAGCAGAATAACCCTTATTTGATTCTGGAATATCAAAAGGCTGTGGATTCTATTCCCTCCCCAAAATAGCAGCCCAAAGTAAATGGCTTTAAGTCATAAAATTATTTCACACTCTTGAATGAAGTTGGAGACAGTGTGTCTGTAAACTGAATAGCTTGCTAGTTACAGCAGGAAGATAAGACTGATTTTTTATGGTTTTATGACAGTCCAGGTGTGTACCCTGCCCTGAGGATTAATGTTTCATGTGTTTTAGTGTACTTGTGATCATATTCAGTGGTTAGCAGCAGCAAGCAGTCAAGTGACACATTTATCTAAGTTAGCTGATGTGCTTCCTTCTTAACAAAGGTCCTGAATGTGTTTAAGAACATAAGAGCAGAAAGAAATAAACTTGCAGTGATAATAAAGCTGTGTTATGTTTTACTTTGTTGTACTCTTAACATTTTCCCAGAACAAGACGTCTGAGGTCTGAGTGTAATTAACAGTATTTTTTTTTGGGGGGGGGGGTTCATTAGCACGACTACTGCAGTTCTATATATATTTATTTATTTTTTGCCAGTATTGTCTGAGAGTACCTATAATTATAAGAAAATGAAAAACATAAGATTAACATTTTTTTAGTTAGCGTAGAATGGGCTTGCATTAGAATAATCTAAAAATAAATAAGCAGGCAGTGTACACATACATTGTGTTTGAATCAGTATCTGTGGTACTTCAGAATCAGTACATGTGAAATGGAATGCCTGGAATATCATTTCTGTTATGTTTATTGGTCTGGGACTGGTACTCTGTATGCATCCTCCTTTTCTGGAAAATAAAATTAAAATATGCTGTGCATAGAAATAAGGAAATGACTGCATTTGAAAATGCTTGGCTATGACAATGGTTACAGTATGATGGTATTTTGGCCATTTAGGAGTCTTTCTGGAGGTTAGGACATCTGTTGGGGCATTTTGTATAATTTGTCAGAAATAGGTCTCTGAAATGAAATAGCCTGTAGTTTACATCCACAGAAATCAAAAGCATTAAACACTATACATCTGCACAGACACACACACACACACACACACACACACACACACACACACACACACACACACAGAGACAGACAGACACATACACACAGAGACACACACACACACATATACACACAGACACACACAGAGACAGACAGACACACACACACACAGATACACACACACAGATACACAGATACACACACACACACACACACACACACACACACACACACACACACACACACACACACACACACCACCAAATAAAGTAAGATTATGTGCAAGTTCTTGGCTATTGTGATGTGAAAGAAATGCAATCATGGAGATTTATTTTACTTAAACATTGTAGGTTGAAAGCAGTTTCTCTGGGTAGGGAGTTGGGCTGGGGGCAATGCTTGTGTGAATAGCTGCAGTTCTGTTGACATTTGCAACAGTAATGTACATTTCACTGAAGTAAGATCGACCAGAAGCTCTGAAATCTGAGTGTGGTTTGTATGTGTGTGTGTGTGTGTGTGGGGGGGGGGGGGGTCAAGGAATTTTTGTTATATAAAACCATGTTTTATTGTAGAAACTCTGGTAAATAAAATTACATTTAAAATGAAATGTGTACTTGGCTGATGCACACAAGCTGTGATAGTGAGTCTGTCAACAAAATGAAAGTATGCAATGCAGCTGTTAGTATTTGTACTTTAATCCTGACAGGTAAAAAGCAGCTACTTCCATTAGGTAATGGGAGGGGGGGTGTTTGTGAATTCATTGAGGTGACTGCCCTTGTTTACTGTCAGTTATGGCTTTGCAAGATGACTGTTTGGGTAAAGTCTGCTGTTGTGCAAGCCTGTAACTACTGTTTCTGTGCAAAGGACTAAATTAATGCAGCCATTAAGATGCAGTTCATTACTGTTTTGCTTTCTGATTTCAGAGGTTCAAGCCAGGTACTTTTGGTAGCCTGTTGAGATGGGGGACTTTCATGTCGGTGTTGGAATGAAATAACCATTTACTATTGTAATTCTAGCTTTGCAAAACTAATATGTCTGAGGGAGTAAGCAATATGCATACAGGCTGTGACTACTGTCTCTGTGCAGCAGACATATTTTAATGCTGGAAGGATCAAAGCAGAAAGTATAGTGGGGGCAATGGAATGACTGCCCCTGTTAGTCCTGCAAAGACAGAATTAAGACAGAATGTAAGCTGTGACAGTGTGTGCATCACAAATGCATTAATAGTCTTTTTAATCCTGGCAAGGCCAAGCCAGATAGTTGGTAGGTCATGGCTGTGGCAGACTGTCAATGAAATGAGTGCTGCTTCTGAAGCTGTACTTTTAACATGTATACAACAGTGGCACTTAAATCATTTCTGCAATATCTTCATTTCAGAGTTACAACAACTACGAACTACGATAACCAGAATGAGTGAGCAGAGTGTTACAGTGGCTTATCTGAAATCTATTAATTTTAAAGATTTAACTCTGAATGAAAAGTTAAGAATCAAGAGGACTGGAAGACCCACACCTGATCTGAAGATAGAGTCTGCAGGTACAAGTAGGTCAAGAACATACACACGCAGCTTCAACAGGTCAGTGTATGACAAACACACCTGGATCTGTGGTTGTGAGGAAACAAACAGCTTGTACTGCTTCCCATGTTTGTTGTTTGGTGGAGAGGATGCCTGGACATCAATGGGTATGGATGACCTGAAGAGACTGGAAGAAAAGTCCAGAAGGCATGAACAGTCTGCTAAACATTTTGACAACCAAATGAGTCTAGCAGTGTTGGGAACTGTGGATATCAGGTGTCAGTTAAGTAGTGGATACCAGTTATCAGTAGAAAGACACAACAAGAAAGTGGAAGAAAACCGTCATGTTCTATCACTTTTAATAGACTGCATCAAGCTGTGTACTGAAGAAGTTGCTTTAAGAGGCCATGATGAGTCTGAAGAGTCATTGAATGCAGGAATGTTTTGGAAACTGGTACACTTCGGCTGCAAGTTTGATCAGAAGTTGGCTGAACACTTGACAACTTCAACTATTTTTAAAGGAACATCAAAAACTGTTCAAAATGAACTCCTGGACTGCATGCTAACAGTATGCCGAGAAGAAATAAAAAAGGAGATTTGTACTGCAAAATTTGTAGCAGTAATTGCAGATGAAACCACTGATTTTGCTGGGATATGGCAAATTGCTGTTGTGTTCCGTTACGTTGTCAATGGACAGGTGTTGGAATGTTTTTGGGGATACTTTACCCCATCTGGACAGACAGCAGGACATATTGCTGGTGTGATAAAACAAAAGTTGAAGAAAGTAGTGGGAGACCAGCATGAAAAGGTGATTGCTCAGAGTTATGATGGTGCATCTGTTATGAGTGGTGTTCAGCATGGGGTCCAGGCCATCATAAGAGAAGAGTTTAAATATGCCTACTATGTACACTGCTATGCCCACCAACTTAATCTGGTAATGCAAAGAGCCACACAACAAAATACTGAAGCAAGGACATTTTCTTTAACACTTGGTGGAATTCCAGCCTTTTTCAGTCATTCAGTTCAAAGACAAGCTGCTCTGGATAGTATAGTATCACGACGCATGCCAAGAGTGTCAGGAACACAGTGGAATTTTAACATCCGTACTGTAAATGCAGTGTACGAGAACTTAGAGTCGCTGGCGGAGTGCTTTACTTATTTGTACAAGTGTCCTGCATCATCTGCCGCAACTGTACTGGAAGTAAATGGGCTACTGCGAACAGTTGAAGATGATGAATTTAAATTTTGGCTTACTGTTTTTCATCATATAATGCCCCATGTTGACATTCTGTACAGGCAACTTCAGTGTCGTACCACAGATGTAACTGCTGTTGAAAGGGATGTGCATACATTTTTGAATGAAATTGACAGTGTCAGATTGGGTATCGACGGTATTACAAAACAGTATCTACAGACGGACAACATCCTGTCAAAACGTAGACAAGGGCCATCAGCTTCCCGAGCACTGCATGAGACATTGCCAGCTGCTACAAAGGAAGTGTATGATGTCATAAAGTTCCAAGCAACATCATGATTTCAACAAACTGGCCATCTTCAAGCTTCTCAGTTACTTCTGCCTGGGAAGTTTTCAACATACAGAAGAGAGTTTGTAGAAAATCTATTCACAGCAACAATAGGCAACTAATCCATTCCTGTTGAGGGGACAACTTAGAACAGAACTTGGAGTGGTGTATCAACGTTAAGACTTTACAGCAACTGGCAGTGCAGTCCAGATGTTAAAATTCTTGTTGGACAACTCCTTAACCAGTGTGTTTTCAGATTTACAATGTGTTGTTAATTATAACCACCACAACTGCTGAGGCAGAAAAGTGTTTCTCAGCATTGAAAAGAATTAAAACTTTTCTTCGTTGTACAATGGGGCAAGATAGATTGAATGCTTTGGCTATGATTTCCATAGGAAAGGAGTTAACGCGGAGTATAACTAACTTCAACCAAAGAGTTATTGATTTGTTTGCACAAAATAAAGACAGACGAATGGACTTTATTTATAAGTAACAGAGGAACACAATACACAGAGGAACACAAGAGGCATTTATTTGATACTATACTACAAGCACTTATGTAACCCAGCCACTGGGGATGCACAAGCCAGTGCATTTCTTCGTGCCAGTCCCAAGCCCGGATAAATGGGGAGGGTTACGTCAGGAAGGTCATCCAATATAACCTCTGCCAATTGACATGTGGGACAACAATACAGATTTCGATACCGCATTGGTCGAGGCCCGGGTTAACAATGACCACCACCAGTACTGTTAGACAACAGGGCACTGGCAGAAATTGGGGGGCAGCTACTGTTGGCTCTAGAAGAGGGGGAAGGCATGCCCAAAGGCGAGATTGTGTTGATTTGGACATGTGCTGAGGAGGGACACTGGGTATATTGGGAGAAGGATGCTAAGGATGGAGCTGCCAGGGAAGAAAAGAGGAAGGACTCGTAAGGTTAGATTTATGGATGTGGTAGAGGAAGTGATGTGGTGACAGAGCAAGATGCAGAGGACAGGAAGAAATGGAAACAGATCTGATGTGGCAAACCCCTAACAGGAACAACTGAAAGACAACAAGCACTTATTTGGAACCTGGTGGGGGTCACGTGAATAGTATTTGCTTGGGAAACTTTAAACTGTCCCTTTTGAGCCTCCATGAGAAAGGGGGGAAAAAAGAAATCCAGTATGACCTGATGTGTTCCAGACCACAGCTTCTCCTCTGGTGCAGAAACAGAGTACGAAGTACTGTTTGCAGTATACCGCAGAGGTAAGTGTTCAAACCAACGTGTGTGTGTGTGTGTGTGTGTGTGAGTGTGTGTGTGTGTGTGTGTGTGTGTGTGTGTGTGTGTGTGTGTGTGTGTGTATGTATGTAAAAATGTGTGCTGTGTAGAGTATTCAGCATGCGCCATACTGACTGAGCATTTATTTCATGTAAATAAGTAAGCATGTCAAGCATTGATCCCATTGCACCACAGCTCCACCCTTTTTAGTTGACCACACCCCTTCCTGTTGGCCCCACCCATTTAGCTGTCTCCTGCAGCCCCCCTTTGATTTGAAGTCACCAGCCACTACTGCTGAAATAGCATAGGTGTGTTCATAAACCCTGTCCCGCAGTCTACGTTCAGTCTTCCCCACGTAGAATGCGGGACAGCAGACACATCTTGCTATGTAGACTACTAGTCTAGAATTACAGTTGAGTTTAAATTTAATCTCATACTTGTTGCCACCTATACAAAATGTATTGCCCACTTCCATGAATCTACACATCCTACAAGATTCACACAAATTCATTCCAGCATACCTATGTGTTTTAAATTGTTGCCCCCCACATTCATGTAAGTTTTTAAGGTTGTGGCCACTACGAAATACAATATTTGGAACTGGAACTAGTTTACTGAATAGTGAAATGTCACTCAAGATAAACTGCCAGTTTTTACATAAAATACATTTGACTTGGCCACTATCATTACTGAAGGTAGTGATAAATCTACCTTTGAAGTTAGGGGCTAAAGTTTGTGATGGAATTTGTGTTGAGACAAATACACTGTTTTGACAATATACCGTGTGAGGAACAAGACTGTCCTGTTCTAAACTATTTAGCCGAAGGATGGGAGAGACGATTCCAAGTCTTCTTTTGTCAGAAACTTCACTGATTAAAGTTCCAATAAGGTCGCTAGGGTACCCACGCTTTTCAAACATCATCCTAAGTAAATCACACTCTTGATGGAAATCGAGCTCAAGTGTGGTCATTCTAGCTGCCCTTATCAATTGGCCTTTTATAATGGACCGCTTCTGGTGGAACGGATGGCAGCTAGAAAAGTGTATGAATGAGTTACAGTACGTGGGTTTTCTAAAAAATCTGTGATGCATACCCCCTATTGACTTTATCTTTTGAAAGTTTCACATCTAAATAGTCAATCGTGGCTGTATGAAATATTGATGTAAATACAAGGAAATCAGTTGTAGAATTCAAAAATGAAATAAAAAGCTCAGCCTGAATGCCATCTCCATTAAATAACACGAAGATGTCATCCAAAAATGGGTGTAGTAAATGAGGTTCGCCCTGAAGTGCTCAGCTTTGAAAACAAAAGTTCTTTCCCAATACGCCATCACCAAGTTGGCAAAGCTGGCACCACAGGGCGACCCCATAGTGACCCCTCGTTTCTGTAAATAAAAATCCTTGTCGAATAAAAAGTAATTATTAGTAAGAATGATGTCTAATAAAGACTCCACTAAAGTAATTTCGTGTGAAGGAGCTTTCTTAGATTTAAGCAAAGGACTCACCCATTCTATGGCCTCTAAATGTGGAATAGATGTATACAAGTCCTTAACATCGATAGTTAAGAAATTGTAATTGGGGTTAAATTCCAAGTTGTTAATATTCTCTAGGAAAGTCCATGAGTCTTTGCATACTTGGGGTTCTGACACCAAGTATTTTTTCAAAATGTTGTCCACTACCTTTGCACAAGGGTAAGTTAATGAACCCCTCCCATCTATTAATGGTCTCATGGGGGGTTAGCCACATCCTTGTGGATTTTTGGTATCCCAAACATGATTGGGATTTTTGGCCAAGGAAGGGAGATGAAATTAAACATACCAATATCAATGATGGCATCAATAAAGAAGTCATTGAAATAGCCTCTTATCCGTTTATATGCAGTGTTGACCTCACTCAAGGATGCTTTAGAGTAAGCCTCTGTGTCTAACAAGTGCCTCATTCTCACTGTATAGTCATGTTGATCAAAGACTACTAATCCCCCACCTTTATCTGGTTTAACCACCCTGACATTAGCGTTCCTCATGGATTGCAGTAGTACACTTTCCTTTCGACTCACATTACTTAGTCTTTTTGATGGACAAGAATGAGGATTCGAAAGGAATCGAAAATCCAGTTTGCATACTTGTTCAAACATCTTCAGGGTAGGATGTAGTGGGGGATTGTAAGTACTAGCCACCCTTAACTCATGGTCACCAGAGTTACTGTCACCAAATAGTAAATAATAAATTAAAGTTTAACTTTCTCACATACAGTTTAAGATCTGTGACAGTTTTGACTAAGTTAAATGGTTTGTCAGGTACAAATGTACTACCTTTAGCTAATAAATTCACCAACGGCAAGTCGATAGAGAATGTTGAAAAATTATAAATGTTAAACTCCCCGTCACTGTTAGTAACAATGTTCAAACGAGGATAGTTATTAGTTATTACTTCCTGCGTTTGAAATTGCGTCGATTGTTCTTCTGGTTCTGTTGGAATGATTTGTTCTTCGGAATTGTTCCTGTAGTGTTGTCTTTCTGAAATTTTACACAATTGTTAACAGGGACGTTGGTATTGTCAGTCACTTGTTGGTTATAATCACAGTTGTTGCTGTTATTGTTACGGATCCGTTCACTACGTCTAATGACAATCTGGTTATTGTCATCAGATTGCACAACATTGTTGGATTTCTGTACAGCAATAAAGGATTTCATTGCATTAGAAATTTGAGCTGAAGATGGTTTTGGATAGGCCAACCCATTGTCATAAGCAAGCCTGTCCCTTTTAATTTTTTTG
This sequence comes from Protopterus annectens, assembly GCF_019279795.1. NCBI lineage: Eukaryota > Metazoa > Chordata > Ceratodontiformes > Protopteridae > Protopterus > Protopterus annectens. The sequence continues at coordinate 804,810,615 of NC_056745.1, forward strand.
ACTTTATTGCTCTTCAGTCTGTCCAGCAACTGATTAATACTAGAGAAAGAACGGTCATAGTCATAACTGTATCTAAAAATTTCACAGTCCGATACTATGTCATTGTTCAACACTGAAACCTCACGGGACAAGGCATCTATCTGTAACTGGTAGTGTTTGATCATAAGTTGCATGAGGTCAAAGCCTTGTTGGTCGAACAAGGAATTTAATTCTAAATGAAACAATGAGTCCGGGATTAAACCAGTTGGGTACCGATGGGACACGAAGCCCTTTCGGGAGTATGTGTTGCTCCAAGCACTCCTTAAAATACGTCACTTTAAGTTGTCATTTTTTAAGTTTCAATAACTTTACATCAAGGATTTTAAGCTTCTCATTCAAGCCAATAGCACCAACCTGTTGTCCGTTGTTAGTCTCGGCTGGTTGCTCCTGGTCAGACTGTGTCTTGAAACAAAGTGTGGAAGTGTCTTTAATCCACTCGTTAAAATCAGGAGCTCCAATAAGCCTTCCATTGTTGTCACTGGATGTATTAACTACAGGTTCATCCATATTCCCCGTTTGGCGGGCTTCGGTTGGGACCCGTTGGCTTGATGTGATATCCCCACAAGTTGCGCCAATACTGACTTCAACTCTGTTGGGTGGAGTAGATCTCAAGTTACTAACAGGAGTGCCACTCATCGGTATTTGTGAAACCACGTTCTGAAAAGCAAAGTTAGCAAATGTTTCTTTAAGAACTTGACTTACTGGAGGTGTGGTCATCACATGACATGTCTCAATTACTTATAAACTATTGTTTGAAACTGTGTATCTTTTCTGAAGAAGTTGCCACATTACAAGCAACGAAAAGCGCTTCAATAAATCGTTTTATTTTACATTTTTTGGATTCCTGGTGGGTCTTGGTGCTGCTGACTTGGTTTTTGTGTTTCAGTAGTTTGTTGGTTTCCTTTCCCTGGTTTACCTGTAAGTGGGAGGTAGACAGACCCTTCTGAATCACAACCTGAGCTCCATGGTGAAAGACACAAACAGAAAATTGTAAACGGAATACAGTATTATACCATTTTCAGAAAGAATGTCAAACAGTTTGGCAAAATGCAGAAGTGGAGTTCAAGCAAGATGATAGTTGAAAAAATATAAGAAATGGAAATGAGGTCAAATTATAACTACCAGTTTGCATGTAAGAATGGCATTACTGCTCATACCTGAAATATTTGTATGTATGTACATATGTAAAATGTATAAATATAAATAAGCTGTTAAACAGAGTGGCTAAGTTAAGTATAGACGGATCTCTCCATTTTTATTTTTTTTTAGTTTTATGTGCAATGGTGTTCTTTAAACTAATGAATGTGTATTACAGATGTCTTGCATTGTTATGATTCATAGGCAAATTCTCTGTTTGTAACAAAATATCACACTTGATTTTATTTGAAATGTACACTGTTTCAATGTAAACCTGTTAAATTATATCTATCTATGCCTAGATATGATAGTTATATAACAGTCAAGTAAATAAAACCATGACTTCACGTGGAACCTGTGTGTCTGTTTACTTGTTTATTTTGTGAAATAAATGACACTACAATTTCACTTTAAATATGTGTGTCTGTTTACTTATTTATGTATGTATAAAGTTGTACTGGCTAGTTCTAATTAGAAACAAAAATGTCTGTCTAGTGTATAGGAATATACATGCAATAAAAGCCATTGATTTCTTGTGATTTCATGACATTTCAGTTATAACTGAAAGCATACCTCTCAACCTTATAGTGCAGAGAGAAAAGCCTTGCCAGAAACATTTAATTGGCTAAAGTAGCTATCGAGTAAAGGACAGTGATTTTATTCAAAAGTATTACACGACAGTAATAAGGTGCAAGCAGAAGACACAAGTCCATATGAGTCAAAGATGACTAGTTACTCCCCAGGAAATACCCTCTACCACTTAGCCCCCCACTGTTACTAAAGCACAGGTTCTCACTGCACTCTCCAGAGCTAAACACACTACAGCAATGAGCCTTGATAACATCCAGGGATACCTCCATTTTAGTTTGAAAATTGACTCCTCAGGCTCACTAGAATGTCTATTCAGACACAGCCTCCAGCCAGGCTTCGTCACAAGGAAATGCAGGACCGATCATCCCTCTATATAAAGGTGGACCATCAACAGACCCAGTAAACTGCAGACATATAAGTTGGACTAGTATTATATACAAGGCCATGGGAAAAGTTATAATGGCTCTAATAACTACATAAGAAATCTTCAAACACTGGACACATCCTAGTTTGGGTTTGTCAGTGGTAGAGCACACCTACTAAACCCAGTGCACTACCTTGAGAAGACCACTTGAGCCATGGATAATGGGCAAAAAAAGTGCATGCTGCCTACCTCGACCTGGTAAAGGCATTCAACACACTACCTCACTTAGGTAATACAGACAAACTCAAAACTTTAGACATAAATCCATGCGTAACCCAATGGATAGTCGAATGGCTCATGGATCGGACACATGAAGTTAGGGTGGGGAAATCCACCCCCACTAATAGGCCTGTCACTAGAGTGGTGTTCCACAGGACTCAGCACTTGCACCTCTCCTGTTTGGAATATACTTCTCTGAAGTCATAGTAAATACAGAGGGTCTTTGGGTGACGAAATCTGCAGATGACTGCAATTTGGGTGCAATGACTTATTCCTCCAAAGATGCAGATATCCTTGAGGAGGTTGTGAGAGCCAAGTAAGTGGTGCCAGAAACATAGCCTAATGCTCAATGCCAAAAAATGCACATTCATACCCTCTTATCAGCTAAGGCCCTTACCAAAGGGTGTCCAATCTTACTGTACAATATTACCATTATCCAAATAGGTACTGTAAGTGAACAATCAATGCTTTATTATATTATTTTTATTTAATTGCTTTCCTTACAAATTTGTGTAACAAGACATAAGACATACATACCCATGCAGATTGTGCTAACACATATGCAGCTATTTAGCAAATTAGAGGAGTGGGCCACTTTTTCCCTTTTGACAGGCTCCAACTTGTTACGTAACAAAAAAAAATCATGTTTATTGCACTCCTTTGCAAAACCTGTTTGCAATTAAAAAATGAGTATACTCAACAAAACAAATAAAATGTCTCCAACTGTCATCAATAAAAAGGGTCTGTTGCCATGGATAAGAACTTTTCCACTAACTCTATTACCAGCTTGGTGGATATGGGCATCCTGAGGCAATGCAGAAACTGCCTCATATTTACTGACAACCAGTTAATTCTTAAACCAACTGATGTGGTATGTGAGAGATGTATTTACACAACATAACTGGAGACAAAGCTCTTGCATAAAAGCACTCCTAATGTCAACAAGGTTGTCAGTAGTACACACACTGCACCAATAACACACAATTCAAAGCAGACACACAGGCCCACATATGCTGAGGCATTTAAATGTATCCTACCTAAACCCCAAAGACCTTCAAGGTGAAGTACACATAACTCCTTCAGCAACCCTGAATGCACTGTTTCAAAACAACACCCACATCAACCCATACAACCACATCTCATGGAGCCTGTACTTCTAACCCCATAAGGTAAGCCACCACAGAATCCAGCATTCTAGTCACTGAACAAACCCATTGTGAAATACACTCATGTCCCTCTCAGCAGAGTCCATAAGGAGAAAGCCACAGTCAGTGACTTTTCAGGGACCAGGATCTATAACATTACAAATGCACTCAGGTTGTTGAACCACAAATACCAGTATCACTCAATCATAGTCCATGTGGGTGTAAATGGCCTGAGATGCACCTTCCTAGATGATATGAAGAGGGACATTGTGGACCTCTTGTAATATGTGTCTCAGGGTAGTATGAGCCTAGAATTAAACAATATTTCACCTTATCCAAGGATGATGCCACAATATGAAGAAAAGATGACTGACTTCAATAATTGGCTTAGTGTCTTCTGTCATTCTAAGTGGATGCAATATTTGTCAGCATGGAAGGAAAATATAACAGACCATGCTGCTTTATCAGGGATGCTCTGCACCTCTACCTTCTAAGCTTTCAGGTATTAGCTAAAAATGTCCTCCCAGCATAGTGCTTTTTTAGGTGACACCAAACTGAAAGTACTTCTGAAATAGCAAATAAAAACAAAGAAAATCTAAAGGTGTTAAAGCTTAATGGTAGGAGCCTAAAGAAAAAACTCACTCCCTAGAAGCTCTGTTTACCCGAGAGAATGCACATACACACACCCACACACACACACACACACACACACACACACACACACACACACACACACACACACACACACACACACACACACATATATATATATACACACACACACACACACACATATATATATATATATATACACACACACACACACACACACACACACACACACATGTATATAGATATATGTGTGTGTGTGTGTGTGTGTGTGTGTGTATATATATATATATATATATATATATAGATAATATACACACATATACACAGATATATACACACACACACATATGTGTGTGTGTGTGTGTGTGTATATATATATATATATATATATATATATATATATATATATTTATAAATAAATGTTTGTGTGTGTGTGTGTGTGTATACACACACACACACACACACACACACACACACACACACACACACACACACACACACACACACACATATATACATATACATGTATGTATGTGTGTATGTATCTTCTCTCTACCTATCCTACTGCTGTTACCACTGTCACCACAAAAAAAAATGCAAAAAGAATGGGACTGGTCATGGATACATTGGTTTCTAACAAAAGCAGTTACAACCTACTACTGTACAAACAGTTTAGGAACAAAGCTGAAATCCAAATAAAAGCTGATAAAAAACTACTACACCACTGCACAGCAAAAAAAAAAAAAAAAAAAAAAACACAACAACCCCAAAAAGTTCTGGGCCACCATAAATAAACTCCTGCAACCTGGTTGTACTTCCACCCCAAGACCTAACACACCTCCCTCAAATGACAACAATGCAACACAATTCAAATCCTTTTTCACAAACACAATAAACTCACTCATTAACTATGAACAAATACCATTACTATAAACCCAACAGCTATCAGCAAAGGAATAAACAATTTCTTCTTTATCCCTGTACCAATCCAAACCATAAAACTACTTAGTAAACTCAAGCCCACCAGCCTAGCTGCAAACAACTTCCCATCAGAATTCCTCAAATCCACCTCCAAAGTCATTGCCTAACCAGTTTCTATCCTCATCAACCACTCTTTTAATGAAAACTACATCCCTCTGATCTGTAAACCTCCTACATCACTCCTTTGCATAAAGGCGGCAACTCTTCTGAACTTACTAACTACAGACCCATTGCCATTCTTTCACCCCTCTTTGAAATACAAGAAAAATATATTCACTCCAAGCTCCTAAACCACCTTCTGTCCAGCTATCTCCTATTAAACACACATCATGGTTTTCACCCCCACCATAGCATCACAACTGCCCTCCTCAGTTTTACCAGCACAACAAATAAACACAGAAATCATAACAAATTTGTCTCCCCATCTTTCTAGATCTCGCAAAGGCCTTCAACACAGTTTCACAGCAGAAACTACTGTTAGAATTAACCACCTTAAATTTTAGTTATTTAAAAGATGTGCAGTGCTGATGGGAAAAGCAGCACTAAGCTTCTCAATGGAAGGAGCAAAGCTACAGTAGGTTACATGTACTCTGATCTATCATAATCATATTCTTAAGGCATTAGTTCATTTAAATGTAATAAAAAAGGTTGGGTTTACTGACTCTCTAAAGTGTGATGTACACTAAAAGGTAGTAAGGAATGGCTATGGATAGAGGGAAAAGGGCAGGTAGCAGGAGGAGAAATACAGACATAAAAGCATAGGCTCAGTCAAAAGATTTGGGAGGACAAAGGATGGACACAGGCAAAAAGATGGTGGAAAGCAGCAATGGGATGGGTTGGATAATGAGCAAGGAACTGAAAATGAACTATAAGAGAGGGAAAACACTAGGATGGAGATCGGGTAGTATCATGGCATGGTGGAATGCCAAGCTTGTCCACAAGGCTACAAACCCAGACTTCAATGGCTTGTATAGCTGATGCTAGTTGCTATATACCCAGAGGGCTGTTCTGGTCAGTTGTGCAACTCTACAAACCATACCAGAACATGTTCCATGCTGTTAAGGCAGATATGGGGTCCTAATGGAGAGATGAAAAGTCAGCAAGCAAGGGAGAACAGTACTGCTGAAATTGAATTCATCCTCAAGTCTTGGTGAGTAGCTTCATGAGGTGGACCCAGTTTTAAAAAAATCTCACTAAGGTGACTGTATTTGTATAGCATATATCATGGATGGAAGTAAGTCAAAAACTAAAAAACATAGCTGGGTGCACAAGACGCAAGATAAAAAAGTGGCCAATCTTGGTAGGCGCACTGGTGCTAGAACTGGAAAAAATGACAGTGTAGAATCCTCAAAAGACAGAAACATTCATACAATGGGGCCAGGCCAGGCCCAGGGGTTGGATGGCTCCCTGTTGTAGAAGGAAGTAGCAGTCCACAAAAATCACAAAAACTGATAGGCCAAAGAAGACCCATAAAGACGATAGACTGGACTATTGAGGATAAGAAAGCAATTATGTATTGTTACTATTATATAAAAAGCACAGAATTTCCAGACATAAGATATACAAAACAATTAAGAGAGAAATTAGAGGAAAGAAAAATACTTCCGCAAGAAAAACTGATAGAAGCCTCAGATAAAATTTGCATTCATTAATACAACATATTTTTGAAAAAAAGTATATGGATCAAGAAAATTTGATCTGTTTGGAAAAAGAAGCATCCGAGGAAGTGCAAAAACCTAGAAATATTTGAAAAATATAAAAAAGAAATATGGGCGTGTGAAAGTGAGAGAGAGAGATTTGATATGGTGCAATATTTATGCAAAGGAGAAAGCCAAGTTCACTAATATAGAGAAGGCAGCCCCAAAGGTATTCAAAGAGAAATACAGGCAAAGGCATCCAGATATGGAAAATTTCAAAATACAAAAAATAATATCACAACGATGGAATGTGGAAAAGAAGATTAGTAAAGCAGAAGTTAAAGAAATAGAATTTTAAGTTATGGAGTGCCTGTGAAGTGAAAAATTTATTGCAGAAGGTCTAACACAGACTACATCACAGCATAATGGAGTGAGTCCCCAAAATAAGAAGAAGCTAGAAGATCAGGAGACATCTGAAGAAGAAAAATGGACATGGGAAAGGAAACGAGATTTAATATGGCGTAATATTTATGCAAAGGAAAAAGCAAAATTAACCAATAAAACGAGCTGCACCAAAGATATTTGAAGAGAAATACAGGCAAAGGAATCTGGAAATGGAAAACTTTATAATACAAAAAATAAGAAGACTTAGAGGAAAAGTAGAAAAGGAGAATCTGCAAAGAGAAGGATCAGTGTAGAAAATCCAACACAGAAAGCACCACAACAGGATAAAGTAATGGATATCCAAATTAAAAGGGAAACCAGTGGAACAGGAAGCAATTGGTCAGCTGCCATAGCAAGATAATTTGGAGTCTTACATAGGAAACCACTTTAAATGTTCACTTGAAGCTCGACAGCAAAGGAAAGGAACAGGAAACTGTGGAAACTCTGATGCAGTCAATGTTGAGGAGTGACAGGCCAGTGAGTTCCCATATGACAGAGCAACAGATGGAAAAGGATGAAATTGAAGAGAAGGTGCCACAGGAAGATGCTATACAAATTTCTGTAGAATGCCAGCAGGAAATGGAAAACAAGGGATGTGCCCTCAGTTTGGAAGAAAATGAGCTAAGAGAAGAGTTGCTTAATTTAATGGACATGGATAGATATATTAAGATCAATGAGAGAAACAGACTGCATACTGGAAAGGGATACTTATCATCTATTTATAAAACAAACAAAAAAATAAAAATGCATAATAATGACAAAATATGGAATTATTATAGATCAGTTAATGGACATGTGCCAAATGACAGAGATAAAAAACTAATTCTTCTCTCTCCAAAGCAGACATCACTTTCATTACATTGGAGACTTTTTACATGGCAATTCATACACAGATCTTATGTAACCCCTCATAAAATGGAACTTATGTTTAAGAAAAATATTGGCTGCTGGAGATGTGATTTATCAATAAAAGCAGACTGGCAACATATGTTCTACGAATGCCATTTGATTAAACCATATTGGGATAAAATAAATTATTTTCTGCAAATGGTATTCAATGATAAATTCCAGATTTCCAAATCTATTATTTTGTTTAATGCACCTGTACCCGATTGTGTGCCAAGAACAAAATATGTAATCTTATGGACTCTCCTAGCTATTGCAAGGAAGAACATTACATCAAACTGGAAATCCAAAGCTTCTCCAACTTTTAAGCAATTCATGAATATGGTGTCAGCAGTATCGCAATTGGAAATGAACACTATTAAAGGAAGAACTGAAAGAACTACATCATTATACGTAGCATGGCAAAAAGTAACTGAAATACTGGAGAATAATGACTGCAGCAGATTATAATCAGGAAACAATTGTATAGAAAGTCAATTATATGTCAACAATAGACACCCTTGTAAATACTTTATTTTGGTTTTAATGTTTGATATCTGTTTAGAGGTTTTAGCCTACCTTTTTAAATAATTTGTAAATACGTCATTGTCATAAATAACCTGCATTCATGTTTTCTTGTTTTTGGAAATGAATAAAAATATTTAAAAAAAAAAATAAAACCCAAAAAGTAAGAAGTCAGATAAAACAAATGAATGCAGTAATTAGGACTGCCCATAGAGATCCATGTGGTATAATCAAAGTAAACAGGATATATTATTGTGTAGCTAAATTAATAACTAATAAAGTTCTACCACAAGAACACTGAGTAGTGAGGGAAAGGAAGGGGAGAAACCGAATACCATCATGGATGTATCGAACAGAGAAAACTATAAACCAATTAAGGCAAAAAGTGTCACTGTTAGAAGAGTATAGAAGAGGGAATAGATGAACAAAAATACTAAGAAAGATAGATGTGATTAAAGCAATGCACAGTATTAGAATAGACCAGGATCTATCATGCACTATCGCAAATAACAAACAAAAAATTTCAGTACAGGCGGAAAAATACACATATAACTATAAGGGAAAAGTACATAATAAGCAATTTATTGATGACCCAAATAAGTTTTATAGAGAAATGGGAAATAAGGTGAAAGGAATTGAAAGACTGCCAAAAAAGAAAAAGAGGAATTAGATACATTTTGGAGACGTATTTATGAAGATCCTGTGGAACATAACAAAGATGCTAAATGGATAGAAGAAGTAAAAGAAAGAATAAGAAGTTCAAATGTACAGGATATGAAATGGGATGAAGTAACAGCCAGAGAGATTGAAGCAAAGTTAAGAAAAGCTTCTAATTGGAAAACCCCAGGCCTAGATGCAGTACCTAACTTTTGGTTAAAAGTATTAACATCTTTGCATGAGGATTTAGCCATGGGTAAGAACTATTTATATGCATACCCCAAACAGACACCAACCTGGCTAACAACAGGAAAAACAGTGCTCCTACTTAAGAGTGAACCTGCAAGCTACCCTACAAATTATAAACCTGTAACTTGACTCCTGACGACGTATAAACTATACATGAGAATTGACGCTAACAGAGTTTATAGTCATTTAGAGGAAAACTCAACTATGGCAGTAGAACAAAAGGACAATAAAAGAAGGTCATATGGAACAAAGGATCATTTGTTGTTAAATAAAGGTATAGTGGAGAACTGTAAAAATGGGAAGAATCTAACTATGGCATGGATTGACTACAAAAAAGCATTTGATAGTATCCCACATTCATGGATAAAAGAGCGCTTAAAATATATAAGATACACCCTACACTGATTGACTACATTACAGTAACCATGAAACAGTGGCAGACCACTTTGCAATTAAGCTATCATAAAGAACAGATTATTATCCCAGGGATAAACATTCAAAGGGGGATATTCCATGATGACTCTCTGTCACCAATGCTATTCTGCCTTGCCATTAACCAATTAAGCTGTTTGCTTAACAGTTTAGACCATGGCTACAATCTGGCTCGTAGAAAACAACAAAGTCTAAAGACTTCTCATCCTCTCTTCGTTGATTGGTTGATAGGTTCATAGGTAGGTACTAGGCTATCTGCCCGAGGACATTTATAAGCCCAGCCAGAGTGTGTCGGCTTTCGCCGCCCCATTGATTAATTAACTGAGCCTCTGTCAAGCAGAGCCAATGAAGTGATCCCAGGGGTGTATTTTCTGTTACCCATCCACTCGTCAAGGCTTCTCTTGGAGAGTGTTAGTGAGGGGCTCTGCCTAATGGAGTTAGGAATTTTGTTCTAAAGCATGGGGAGTCTCTGTGACAAGAATCTATCCCTCCAGCATGTTCTATTTATTGTTGTGGTGAGGTTTAGCTCACTAGAGCGTGTGGCTCGCAGTGACTTGGATTTCTTTAGGTGGAGCATGTCCATCAATTCTGAGTTGGACATGGCTTTGTAAGTCAGACAGAGATCACCTCTGAGTAAGCAATATGCCACTGAGTACAGCCGGAGTTTTTCAGTCGGGCTGCATAGGACATATGTTTGAGGCCAGTAATCCTCTTGGTGAGGTGCTTTTGTGGTCTTTCAAGCTGTTGGAAATGTCTTGTGAGGTACATCCCAAATGGGGCATTGTACTCCATGATGGGTCTGATGAGTGACGAGTAGAGGGGCACTATAACCTCTTTATTTCCAGATGCGAACCCCTTAGTAATTAGATGGGCCACATAGAAGGATTTCCTAACTACTTTGGAAATATGATTGTCAAAGGAGAGATTACTATCTACCTGGGTCCCCAGATCTCTTATTACCTCTTCTGTATTAAGGGGGCTGCCGCCTATGTGGTAATTCATGGGTGTTTTTTTTTTCTCAAACGGGATAACTATGCATTTTTTGGCATTTAGCTTGAGGCCATGACTTTGACACCAGGTGTCTGTCTCAGTAAGGCCTTTTTGGAAGATGTCCATGTCAGCCGGAGAGTCAATTATGGCTCCCAGTTTGCAGCCATCGGTGAACTTGGTTAGCCATAGTTCTCCTGTGTTTGTCTGTACTTCTGAGAAATATATGCCAAACAGTAGGGGTCCCAGAACCGAGCCTTGCGGGACACCACTTGTGACTGGTATAGAGTCAGACCTGGAGCCTGCTATTCTTACTGTGTGAGCTCTGTCTGTAAGCCAGTTGGCAACCCATCTTGTGACATAGGGGTTTATGTTCAGGCTGGTGAGTTTTTCTATAATACCCGAATGAGGAATGGTGTCGAACGCCTTGGCGAGATCAAGGTAGGCTGTGTGAACCACCTTTCCCTCGTCTATGGCCTTGGTAACTGTCTCGAAGAAGTCAACCAGGTTTAGTAGGCATGATCTGCCCCTTAACAAAGCTGAACTGGTGATTTAAAACTGTATAGCTCATCAGATAAGGAACTGAAAGCACAGCTGCAGGTTGGAAAAACTTTTTTAGATGATATTAGAATGTCATTTGGTCTTGATAAATGTGCAAAAGCAACCTTTAAAGCAGGAAACCGCAGTACCAGGAAAAAATCAGTTTGTGACACAAATGTGATATAAAAGAACTTGAGCAAGAGGGAAAGTATAAATACGTGGGAACTGATGAAGGATCAGCAATAAAACATGAACAAATGTGTATCAAATTCAGCAAGGAATACCTAAGAAGACTTAAATTAATCCTGAGAACAGTGTTGACATCTAGGAACAAGATCCAATATATAAACCAATTTGCTCTTCCTGCCCTAACTTACAGGTTTGGAGTGAGTGAGTGGAGTGATTGACTGGCCCCAAAAAGAGTTGGATAGATAAGATATTAAAATAAGAAGGATGCCCCATGCTTACTAAATGATGTATAAAAATCAGTGTATACCAATATTATATATTCCCCTTTCCAAAGCAAGAATGGGCCTCCTCGAAATCAATTACAGGTATAGATCTGCAATTGTGGGACTCCAAACATATCTACTGACTTCACAAGATCCAAATGTAGTGAAAGTTTTGAAACATGAGGAAAATACATCTAAGATGACTTCTCTGATTAATTTAGCAGAAGCATTTCAATGTCAAGCAGGAATGGAAATCAAATGAGAAGTAGATAAACATCAGGCAGCAACTGAATGTGCCAAAAAACAAAAGAAAGAATATAAGGTGAAAGACCAGATGAGAAGGCAAGAAATGTGGAAAAAGCATAAATATAGTTGCAAGTATAGAAAACTTCTGGAAGAATCTCATGTTGATCAGGAATGAATGCAGGAATGATTAAGGAGAGGCAAATTCAAACCAAGAGCTGAAAGGTTAATATTGGCAGCCCAAGATAGTGGGCTACATACATGCTGGTTTACAAAGTCCATTGAACATGTGGGAGAAACAGACAAATGTAGGTTTAACAGTTGCACACCTAGTTGCTGGTTGCGACACACTAATGGTAGAAGGACTGTATACTGAAATGCATAATAATGTGGCAAGACTGTTGCACTGGGGATTGTGCAAACATTATGGTACTGAAGAGGCTGAAAAACACTGGAAACATGAGCCACAAAGCATCATAGAAAATGATGAAGTTTATATCACATTAGATCACCCATTACCAACAGTTCAAAAGACAGATGCATTCCCTGACGTGGGTAAATCTCCATTGCACTCCCTGACATGGGTGTTGTGCACTCAAGTCTCCATTGCACTCCCTGACATGGGTGTTGTGCACCCAAGTCTCCATTGCACTCCCTGACAAGGGTGCTGTGCATGCAACTCTTCATTGCACTCCCTGACAAGGGTGCTGTGCACCCAATTCTCAATTACTATAAATATAATAGTTTCAAGGTCACACAAATTAGCAGGAAGTAAACTTATAGGCAGGTCCTATGTATTTGAATGTCTCACACTAGAATGCACAAACGAGTGTTTAGATGCAATCAAATGAAATGCAAGCACCTGAATAGTGCATAAGGAAATAATGGCAGAAATAAGACTAAAATGAAAATTGGATAGATCAATTGGAGGAAAACTCTCCAAAGTGGATAAAATGACGGGAAAACCCACGTGTACGCATACATTTATATACATACACATATAAAGTAACTTTTTAAAAAAAATAGTAACTACATAAAAATGAAGATATTTATGGTTTATTTATTTATTTTATTTATATTTGTTAAACAGGGAATAGCACTGATCAGAATGGACCAGTTGCGGGTTCAGCCTGTCTGAATACAGATTAAAAGTGTAAGCAAGCATAACATCCATGAGCTGGATTGCTTTGATCCTAAGTACAAGCTTGCCTGTGTAGTGCATTTGTACGTTTAACTGCAAATCCTTTAACCACAAATGTAATACCAGCTTTCAAAAGCCAGTATTGTATTAAAGAAAGATTGTTGTGCAGTTATTCTGTTTTTCCCTCTCCACCCAGCATAGCTACGGTCCTAACACAGGCAGGGGAAACATTTATACAATTTATGAAACAAAACAAAAAAAAATACATCTCTGGAGACCGTGAGAATCTTGTCTCACCGAGTAAGCACTGAGATCGGGTCTTCCAATTAGACGATGCCATGCCTCAACTGTTGACATTTCCAGCTCACATTTTGAGTCTGTTCCACTTCCTCATTATGTGTGCTTCATCCGAGATGCTCACCAACCCTGGAATAACTGTGTAGTCACCTAGCATTGATTTTGAGTTAAATAAATCGCAGCAGGAAACTAATGCAGCTGTTTTGCATTACAAACGTTTTTTTTTCTAACTTTTAACTGTAGCAAACTGCTTGTTATAATGCAACAAGCAGATGCTACAGTTTAGACCACACACAGAGCACAACAGTGCTCAGGTTTTACTGCAAATGTAGTGCCGGCATTTAAAAGCCGATATTGCATTAAAAAAGATCATGATCGGATTATTGCGTTTTCCCTGTCCACCCACCCTAGCTGCACAACTGACACAAGCAGGGGAAACATTTATAAACTGTAAGGAAAAAAAAAACATCTCTGGATAATGTGAGCATCTAGTCTCGCCAGGTAAGCCTTGGGATCGGCTCGTGCAAGTTGATAATGCCTCTCAACTGTCCAGATTTTCGTCTCATATTTTGAGTCTGTTCCTTAGAAAATTTGCAGTTTTCTGAAAGTTTTTTTGTGACAAATCAATAAGAATTGACAATAACTAAATGACAGTCATTTGAGTTCCAGACTACATATCCTTCAGAAAATGCATGGTAACCAGACTTTTTTATTCTGGCAACTTTCTAAGTTTCTAAGAGCGATATTTAAAACGTGTTCTTTTATTTGGGGGGGGGGTATGCTGTTAATTTTGTCTTTGTTCAAAACACAAGGCAGAAACAAGTATAGTGCACCATGTGAAGCAGGGAACACTAGCACTGAGTGTCTTATTCCAGAGGGAAGGTTTGTGTACCTTTTTAAAAAAACTTAATGCCGTGAGTGGGATTGTTAGACGTCATTACTGATGTCACAAACGGGGAGGTGATTAGCTAAGTGGGTGGCAATGTTTTTAGCTTCGGTCCAAGGCAGAAATGCAATTTTAGTCATGGGACAGTGCCCCTTTAAATTACTTGTGTTGCCATCATAAAAACAACCTATATTAGTATTTTTATTCTACATCCATATTAGCTGCCTTGGAATATAATAATAATAAAAATGGTGGAAAATAATCATTAAAAATAATAATAAAATATAAATTTTAAATACATGACATCTCTAAATACTACCATATAAACCTAATATATTACTATACAAAATATGCTTGCATATATTTATGTGCATATTTTATCTATACATTAAAAAAAAAAAAATATATATATATATATATATATATATATATATATATATATAATTACATATTAGCTATCCAAACTTTTAAGCTTCAGTAAACACATTATTGAACACTTTTCATTTAAACCAGGATCTGTATATGCATTCAACCTAATTTGCCACATTAGTTCCATTTTTCCAACAATAAACTAAATAGTCTTGAATACATTCACTTCATCTCACATTGTCACCTGAACTTGGAATTACAATCGACGTAAATGGCTTTAAATTAAATTGTAAAAATAAATTCAACTGTAACTCAAAAGGAGTTGTTTATGTTGCTAAATGTCAAGCCTGTCCCTCTTTCTATATAGGTAAGACAGATCGGAGACTGAGGGACAGGGTGTATGAACATCTTAGGAACATAAGTCAACACAAAGAAGAAAATGCTCTAGCTAGGCATGTACTTGCATACCCAGATCATAAGTTTAAATTTAAGTAATTGATCAAGTTATTCATGATATGAGGGGTGGTCCATTTAGTTTATTTTTGGAAAAAATGGAACTAATGTGGCAAATTAGGTTGAGTGCATATACAGATCCTGGTTTAAATGAAAAGTGTTCAATAATGTGTTTACTATATATATATATATATATATATATATATATATATATATATATATATATTTTTTTTTTTTTTTTTTACATGTATAGATAAAATATGCACGTAAATATATGCAAGCATATTTTGTATAGTAATATATTAGGTTTATAGGGTAGCATGTAAAGATGTCATGTATTTAAAATTTATATTTTGTTATTATTATTTTTAATGATTTTTTCCACCATTTTTATTATTATTATTATATTCCAAGACAGCTAATATGGATGTGGAATAAAAATACTAATATAGGCTGTTTTTATGATGGCAAAACAAGTAATTTAAAATGTCTTTACATGATTTTAGATAGCGAAATGTTTAAAAGTGTTTATAACTTTAAAATTTCAAATTTATTCCCCCGGATTCACGAATCCTCCGTGTAAGACTTAATAAGTCTTACTCGGAGGCTGCAGTTGAACGGTATGACATCAGCATGCCATGAATATTCATGAGGGCATGCTGACTCAACCGTAAGTCTTACAAGGACTGGGTAGGAAAGCAGGGGGTGTGTCCGACTGCCGAGCAGTCTAAACGGTCACGCCCCTGCAAGGTTTGTAAAAGGAAAATGAAAGTACACAAGAGCGAGTCCGCTCAAATGTCCTAGCACCCAACACCACACTCCCTGACATTGTAACCCCCCATCACAGTTATGAAAAGTAAAACATTAATTTTATTTTTTTTAAATTCCCGAAATAGCTGCCCGTATTTGCGCGTGTGTGCGCGGGTGTGCCCATTGCTTAGCTGTAGTTAGCAATTCCGACATGGAAGAGCATAAGAAAGAATGTTTATGCAAAGCACACCAAATAGCAATAGCGTAATGGTTGAGCGTTCGCACAAAGAAGAGGCATTCATGGTTCGAGTCCCACCACTCCCCTTCTTATTTATGTTTTAAATCAGTACATGGAATAATACCTGACACATATGATTAAAATATCAGTAAAAAGCAGTGAAATGGCCAATGTATCATTGAACAAAATATTACATTTTTAAAGGATCCTGATACATAATTGCTTGCAGTTAAGCAGCGCTTTACCCAGTACAATAGAGTTGCCCATAGTTTAATAGCACTTTACCCAGTGCAATAGAGTTGCCCAAAGTTTAAGAGCACTGTACCCAGCGCAATAGAGGTGCCCATGGCGAAATTGTACTTTAACCAGTGCAATGTGTTTGTGCGGACGTGCGCGCCGCGCCAACCAGCACACCATAGGGCAATGTGGAGCAACGTAGATCAAAGTTGCTTAAACGCAGCCACACCCCCTAGCCTATCTGGACAGTATGAAAATAAAATGAATGACAAGGTTCGAACCCAGGACTCTGTGCATCTTACTCAAAGCACAGAACCACTAAGCCATGACAACTTAAGAGAAACAGCCACTGTTAACATACATATACTTAGTTATGGTAGATTAACCATTACTAAGCAGGTCTGAAGTCAGCCGAGAATTTTTAAAAACGGCCAATCACAAAAAAGTGTGGGAAATGCGGCATATTTAAGCACCATAGGCGGGAATACTCACCATAACTGATTGTAGCTCACATCTGCAGTTAGAATGGCTGGTGCAGGAGAGGGTACATGCTTCCGAGCGCAACATTGGGGCATCGAGGAGTCGAAATACATGGTTTGGCTCCTTGTCCACCATCATGAGTCAAGACTCCTGCAGGGCCAGTTCCAAGGGACGGAGTACAAGGCAGAGGCTTGGAACCGGTTAGCTCATGACCTCACCAGTGTCACAGGCATTCCTCAGACTGGTGAGCAGGTCCGTCACCACCATGCAGACCTGAAGAGATGGAAGCAGGACCGCCTGAACCAATGGATACAGGGGGCCTGTGGGATGCACGATGCCCCACAACTGAGTAGGTAGCCATGGAATGCAGTATGTAGGAATTGATAATTGATTCTGTATAATGGATAGGTATGTCTCAATATCCCTTAATTTACTTTACAGCTGCAGGTGACCGTGCTGCGAATCAGCAAGCCTATGCAGATAGGCTGCTAAGGCTGCACCACCAGGTAGGTTAGTGATTATTCTGCATGTATTGTTATATAAAATAGGGGAGAGAGAATGAAATAAAGTGTTGTAGTCCAATAATACAGCCATAAATGGCCTGAATAACTTCTCTGCATGTACTGTCAGATAAAAAAGTCAGAGAGCCAGAAAAAGAGTGTAGTAACCCATTAAGAAAGGTAACATATGTCCGGAATAATATCTCTGCATGTACTGTCATATAAAATAAGTGAGTGAGCCTGAAAAAGAGTGTTCTAACCTATTAGAATAAAGAGAAGGTCACGGTGAGCTGCCTGTCGGGTGCTAGGATCTGCCACATAACGCAAGCACTCAGGTCACTCCAAAGCAAATACAAATATGACTCAGTCATTGTACATGCTGGTGTGAATGACCTGAGACGTACCTCCCTGGACTACATGATAAGAGACATAGAGGAGCTCTCTGATCATGTAGCCCAGGCTGGTATGACCCTGACCTTGAGCAGCATCTTACCCTCACCTAGAATGATGCCACAGTACAAAGACAAAATGATCGATTTTAACAATTGGCTAAAATTTTGATGTCATTCAAAGGGGATCTGGTGTCTGTCAGCCTGGGATGACATGCTCGACAAGCCACGTTGTTTTGCTAGGGATGGCTTGCACCCTGTCACCACTGGGCTTTCGGATATTGGCAAAGGCCCTTGCCACCCCCATAGTGCCTTTTTTAGGCAAGGCTCAAAAGTCAAACCCACCCCCATAGACAGCACAAGGAACAAGAAACTAAGGGTAATGCTGCTTAACGCCAGAAGTCTTAACCTCAAGATGCACGCACTCGAAGCTCTCCTCAGTATGGAGAACATTGATATCTGTGCAGTGACAGAAACCTGGTTCAAGGCTCCAGAGAGTACCCCAGCACTACCAGGCTATACCTCATATCATGCTTTTCAGCCCCAAAACCCGGACCGAACCACAAAAGGAGGGGGAGTTTCCATATTTATCAAGGATATCCACACCTCCAGGTTAGTGGCATTGCACGGGCATCGGAGACCATCCATGTGCAAATAACAGTGGGCAAGACTGCTTTTCAGTTTATAGCATCCTACAGACCACCCTCTCAAAGTCAGGAATCCTACTCAGCTTTCCTGAAAACATTGGAGAACATGAAGATCTCTCCGAACACCATTATATTGGGTGACTTCAACTACCCAAACATTGACTGGGAGCACTACTCAAGCCCCAGCACCTTAGCCCAAAGGTTCCTGGAAATTATAAACTCAAATGCTATGGAACAACTAGTCACCACTCCCACAAGAGGGGACAACATACTAGACCTGATCATTACCAACATGGGGACTCTATGCTCCACACCAGAAGTATATCCCTCATTGGTAAGATCAGACCATAAATTAATTTCACTGGATGTCCACATCCCGACCCCACCCCAGCCCAGAAAACCACAGTGAAAAACTTCTCAAAAGCGAATTCTCACATCTCAAAACCGAAGTGGAATCCTTCAAGGCCCCAGGGCCAGTGGAAACTACGGCCCAAACTGCAGAATCCTATATAAACGCATTCTACGGACATCTCCAGGAATGCATGGATCATGCTATCCCAAACAAAACCAAGACCCAATCATCCAAAGGCAGGCGTCCAGTCTGGTGGACCCCTGCCATAAATAAACTGTACAACAGAAGGAGGAAGCTACTACATGATAGAGCAAAATCCCTAATAGGGAAGGCATCTCTGATCAGTACTAGCAAAATATTACGATCCCTAATAAAATCCTCCAAGGCCAGCTTCAAGAGAAAAATTGCACAGGACACCAAAGACAATCATAAGGCTTTTTTCAGTTATGTTAGGAACCTGGGATGCAACTCCCAGACTTGTTCTGAGTTGATTCTAAACGACAAAAAATACACTGAACCCACAGACATCGCCAATATCCTGGCAGACAGGTTCAGTACAAACTTCTCCACCCCCTCCCCCCAAAAGAGCAAGTATCTATCCCGGCAGAGGGCTGCCTCCCAAACATCTCTGATGCTCAGGTGAAGGCTGCCCTCTCCAAAGCAAAAAACACTGCTTCCATGGAACCAGATGGCGTCCCAGGTTGCGTCCTACATGAACTCCAAGAGGAACTAATCCCTCAAATAAAACAGCTATACAATCTCAGACTCACTACAGGATATGTGCCCACAGAATGGCGTACAGCAACAGTGGTCCCACTCCACAAAGGTGGAGCCTCTACGGACCCTGGAAACTATCGCCCCATAAGCCTGACTAGCTTAGTCTGCAAGGCTATGGAGAGGATCATCATGAAGCTCATAAACAAAGACATTGGGGACCTACAGACACTAGATCCTACCCAGTTCGGCTTTGTCAAGAGCAGATCCTACCTTTTGAACCTGGTTGACTTCTTCGAAACAGTCACCAAAGCCATAGATGAAGGGAAGGTAGTCCACACAGCCTATCTGGACCTTGCAAAGGCATTTGACACAATACCCCACTCGGGCATCATAGATAAGCTATCCAGCTTAAATATAAACCTCTATGTCACAAGATGAGTCGCAAACTGGCTCAAAGACAGAACACACATAGTGAGAGTTGCTGGAGCCATGTCAGACTCGAAACTGGTCACAAGTGGCATCCCACAGGGTTCTGTCCTGGGACCACTCTTGTTCGGTATATACTTTTCCGAGGTTCAGGCAAACGTGGGAGGACTATGGCTCACCAAATTCGCAGACGACTGCAAACTGGGCGCCATAATCAACTCTCCAGCTGACACAAACATCCTTCAAAAAGGTCTCACAGAGACAGATAACTGGTGCCAGCGCCATGCTTTAAAGCTAAATGCCAAAAAATGTATAGTCATACCCTTTGGCAAAAACACATAGGCGGAAACCCATTAAGTACAGAGAAAGTTATTAGGGACCTGGGGACCCAAGTTGATAGCAATCTCTCCTTTGAAAACCACATTGCCAAAGTGGTTAGAAAGACCTTCTACATAGCCCACCTCATCACGAAGTGTTTCACATCTAGATCAAGAGAGGTAATCGTGCCCCTTTATTCATCCCTCATCAGGCCCATCATAGAATACAATGCCCCTTTTGGGATGTACCTTACCCGACACCTGCAGCAATTAGAAAGAACCCAAAAGTATCTCACCAAGAGGATCAAGGGTCTCAAACAGATGCCATATGCTGCTCGGTTAAAAAAACTCCAGCTCTACTCAGTTGCATATCGCCTACTTCGAGGCGATCTATGCCTGACATACAAAGCTATGTCAAATCCAGAATTAATGGACATGCTCCACCTCAGTAAATCTTGAACCTCAGCACAGAAATAAATAGAACTTGCTGGAGGGACAGGTTCATAACCCAGAGGCTCCCTTTGCTCTGGAATAGAATTCCAGTTCATGTGAGGCAGAGCACCTCAATGAATCTCTTCAAGAAAAATCTCGATAGGTGGATGGGGGATCATAGGTTTGTCCCAGGGATTACTCCCGTGTCACTATTAGACAGAGGCACAGTAAACTAAACCTTAAAAAGGGCACAGTATACTCAAATCAAGGGGTGGCGTAAGCCATACAGAATCGGGCTAGGCTTATAATTGCCCCAGGGCAGATAGTCTAGTATGAACCTATGAACCTATGAACCTATTAATAAAGGTATAATATGTCTTGAATATGTCTTCCATATGCACTGTTATAACAAATAAAGAAGTGAGCCTGTGGAAAAGTGTGTAATGTCATTAATAAAGGTCTAAAACCTGGAGTGTGTCTGTGTCACTTAGTGTGAAATGTTGTACCCTTGCATTATACAAATAGTACTGTTTTAAAAAGTTCTGGCAACCCAGAGTTGTGCAGTCCCATATAAAGTGGGTGATGGAAGTGCTAGTAGCTGTGAAGCATATATACAGTCCTCAACAGTCAGTTACTGGCTGGCATGCATAAGTAAATCTGGCACACGAGTAGCATGTTAATTTGTTCCCCAGAAATGTGAGTGTGTCAAGAAATGCAGGGTTCTGTACAAATAGAAGTGAAAATGTCATGTGAAAACATCCATATATGTAGATAAAAAATATAAATGCAATCAAGGAATATGTAGCAGTAACATCTGCATCTTGGACATTTAGTATGTCAGATATAGGTCAGGCATATATTGAACTAGCCAAACCCATTACACAACCTAATACATGGTGTCAAGTGTAATAATACATGTAGGGGATATACACCTGCAGTCACTAGGAATGTAGTGTAGGGTAAAAGTAATTATAAGATGTTAATCAAGGTTTTTTCTACACCCTACTGTATGTGCATAAACCATGCAATTCCACACCTCAATGGGTATGTGTAATCTTAAATATTTGTTGGGACATATGTCCTATTGTTCTATAAATATTTGCATTCACATTGATGCATGTGCCCTGTTCAAACCCCACAATCATGGTGGCCTGTTGCTACCAAACATCCCTTCATGCTGTTGGAATATCCACTGTCGTCAACTGTTGGAACCTTGGTGTGTTGGGTTAATGGGAATATTACTGCATGCTGTTACAACTAATCTGGAATGCTGTTGTTTATGTTGTAATTAAGCACACCTAATCACAGAACATATGGGAAGGCCGGTCCCAGCGGACCCACCTGTCCCTCCTCAGCTGGCGAGTGCACCTGGCACCAGCAGGTCCGGTGCCCAGCCCGGGCTCCCCTCCTCTGTTGGTCCTGTGCCACCTTTGGGTGGAAGCACTGCAGGGGATGGGGCTCATCCCCACTGTGCAAGCGTGGACGGAGAAGGGCCACCTGTCACCCTTCGAAGGGTCCGGGATATGGTGCGTAGGGAGATCCAGCGTTCAGTCACTGATCCACTATGCCAGCTCGAGGAGAGAGTGGCGCAACTCACGGGTGAGCCTGCCCATCCTACGCAGCCCCCAGCACAGCCACCCTTGGGGCTGTGAAGGCGCAGTGGTGACTGCCCATGGGTGGGGATCTCAGTTCCACTGTTACCATCTGTGGGCTCATGGGCTTGCGATTTCCAAACATCCGTCCCCATCAATTGTGTTCACCCACCCCATGTGTCATACACCTCCCCGATATGCGTCTTGTCTGTCTTGTCTGTTTACCTCCCCAACCTACCTTCCCGAACATACCTACTTTCTCTACCTCACTTTCCACTCTCACCTGAAAAAAAAAAAAAGGGCAATCTGTACCCACAAAAAAATTACGCCCCATACATAGCTGCCCATTTCGCACACATGCCCACTGAACATGTAAACTGATAATTATAATTGGCAATACAACATACTTTGTTGTCCTCACCCCTCTCCTAGGGGTGGAAGGTTTCAAATTTCACTCCAAATTTATTGCATATGCACAGCTGCTGCTGGTAAAGAAATGGGCAGCTATGGAACTTCCCTACACCTGTCCTGCACATCCCGAGCTTGTTTACCTACTGTCTGTTCCTCTTTGTGCCCCCCTTTTTCACCACTTTCCTATCTCCCCATTTTCTTTTCTTTAAAGAAATTAGCGCGGGGGTTAGCGGGAGTAAGCCCTTTTAAGTGGTAGTAAGCGGGTTTAAGCGAGTGTGCGCATGTGTGTGCTTAGCTAAGCATCGCTAAGCATTGCGCAAACCCGTGCAAACCCGCTTACAACTGCTTAAAAGTGCCTTAGTCACTCTATGAAAGGGCCCTTATTCTGCTCAGCAGCAAAAGAAAAGATCTCTGCCCGTCTCGAACCCCAGACCATTGACACAATAGACTGCATGAATTACCACTAAGCCACAGCAGATATACAAATAACTTGGTGCTGACATAAATATATCATGCATTACAATGAGGGAATGTAAATGGAAATTAGGAATGGTATAACACAAATCCTGTTCTGTGGGTCTTTACCAGCAGTTGTTGTGGAATTGCATGATATGACTGTGAAAAGAGAACCAGCCATCCAAGCAGGGAATAATGTTACAGTAGCACCTTACAAACCCCACACAGTATCAGACCAGGATAAATACTGGCAAAGTTGATTAGGGCAGAGGCCAGACACCCCAACTGTGACTGCTTTACAGGTATGTCCCTGATATGTAAACAAATGTTAGCTGTGCCCCACTGAATCACTCTGGAAAGTACTAACTTTAGGCAGACAAGTGTGGAATCACACATAATGAATAATCTCAATAGGTGAGAGTAGACACTGCTTGCACGTCAGAAAAGGTGTAGGTATACATATGCTCTGATTACCAAGAAAGTCTCAACTGCAATATGTCTGTAATATATTGCAGGTGTATCTAACATATATGTACCTTTCACTGAGGCCATTCAAATACATACCTGAGAGTATCTGAGGCCTGGCAGAGGCAGAAACACACAGGCATATCAGCATTACTGCTGTTACACACTAAGCAAATAGCTTTGGAAGGAGTTCCACAAGTATGCCCATATGTAGGAGTACAACACAGAAATATCACAGGATGTAGCCATGTACTGCTAACAACCAACTGTGACAATGCCAATGTGCCAGTGCTGAAAAGACTGGTGTGGTGCACAAAGTATAATAGGCTAACCTCTAGCTACCATCTGGATATGTCCACAGGTGGGAGCTACGCAGACAGACTACTTGCCTTGATAGACTAACAGATACACAGCAATCCTGTATGTTCAGCAAGATAAACCTCATATGATAATAAGAAATGCTCTTTGCAGTTCCGCACCCCTACCCAAAGGTACAACACACCTGTGTATTCAGACAAAAACCAGGGTGTAGGTAGGCATACTCAGTACTGAAATATGTCCAGTTGTGGTGAGCAGCCTGTGCTAATTGCAACACAAACAAACCACAAACTGTTCAGAGGTGAGTAACGTAATAATTACAGTATAACAGTTCACAAATACTGCATGTGCCACAGGAATACATTGCACTAACCACATTTGTATGGCAGTTAAATGTCTAATTCAGAAAGAAAGTACATACTCCCATGTATCCTGTGTTAGTATTTGGAGGGGTGAGTACATGTCTACACTGAGAAGTGTGTACTGGAAGCAGCAACATTCAGGTTTGAGTACAACATGCATATCACTGGCTACAACCCTAGCTTCAGATAAGAGACATATACCAACCTTCTGACTGACACAACGGTGTCCAGAACAAACAAGCATGGGCCCCACCTTGGAAATCTGAAAGGGCTACACCTACCTAACCTAACATTTTATAGCAGTGGGCTGCAATCACAGTGAGTAATGCAATCAGCACACAGCAGGCTGCATGCAATTACTGAATGGTGGGCAGCAATTGGTGCAGAGGCTGTCACATGCACAAGTGCAGATACCTAGAAAAGCAGGCTGTACCTGCAGTCCACACATGCAATAATATCATTGCAGGTACGGGAGATAGAGAGCGAGAGAGAGACACAGACAGAGACAAAGACAACAGAGAGAGAAACCGAGACAGAAACAGAAACAGAGGGAGAAAACCCAAAACAAACAACCAACCAAAAAAAAAAAAAAAAAAACAAAACCTACAAAACTGTAACAGACGGAGCAGGGAAATACAAAGGTAAGGTATGTGTAACTCATATGTATGTGTTGGCATGTAGTAGATGTTCCTGATGAGTACTCTACACACTGCAAATCATCCATGTGTGGCAGCAGTATGTATCTATCTGTATCTGCATATGTGCATAGGGCAAGGGACATACTGCAACTGTTAGTGAAGGGTGGACAGATATCTGTTGTTGAAGGTTGTTATGTGCATATATCTATGTAGGTCGTAGTGTGTGGCATAGAAAACAGCATGCAGTGCTGATATATGTCATGTGCTGGTTAAACACTGTGGGACTGATTTGTCAGATCTGCTGTGTTACAGCCAGTGAGGCCTGCTAAAGCTACATGGGCCGAGGACACCCACATGCATTCTGCACAACACTGTGCAATATAATCACATAACTCTACATCCCACAACTGTCGCATAACTGATATCCCCACCATGAAAGGTGGACTGTACATGTGCCTATATGTACATCTATGTGTACAGCAATGGATGTGTACATGTATGTATATAGATATATATATATATATATATATATATATATATATATATATATATATATATAGATAGATATAGATATATATATATATATATTTACATATAGAGAGAGAGAGACATGGGGCCATATGTACTGCAACAGGTGTGTGGTGACCAAGGCATGGACTGTAGACAAGTGTTGATACTGCAGTGCCATTCCTCCTTTCCAAAACACTGACCCATTAACTACCACATAGGTAGAGATCTACCCAACACCGAAGGTGTGATAAAGTAACATGAGACACAGGTGGACCGTAGCCACCTCTTTGATAAAGACAGTGCCACACTAGACCTGTAATCTGTCTGTGTGGTATGTGTCATGACAACAGGTGTGTCATCTAGGGAAATATAGGTCAGTGTTCCCCTGTACTCATCACAATGCCCTGTGTGGTATGTACCTCACATGACAACTACAGCAGGTGGAAAGGCCACAGACATACCTCACAGAGGGTAATACTGGCAGCAAACAGATGCCCTATGCAGACTGACTCACAAAACCACATCTAGACTGTATTGCATACCGGCCACACAGAGGTGACCTCTACCGGACATACAGAGGTATGTCACACAGATAGCTGGGTGACAACCACTATGGCAACATATCACAATCCCTCCGGGATACATGCTCTAGGGCCCTAAACCTCGTCAGCTCACTAAACAGCACATGCTGGAGGGATAGGTTCCTATCTCAGAGATATGCCATACACTGGAATTGACCACCTAGAAATAGCAAACAAGGCTCCTCATTAGCAGTTGTCATAAATACCCCTGATGATTGTTTGGGAGCTTGGTAATACACCCCAGGAACCCCCTCCATGGTTCTGGTTGGCAGGGGCAAGTGAAATCAAAGTACATGTGTGTCAAAGGCCAGGGTAGCATATGGCTAGGCTGACGTAGGCCCTAGGGCCAATAGCATATAACCTACCTATGACACTATGCCCTCACACATGTACTCAATGCAATACTTGCTATGTGAGGTTGAATAAGTGTAATGCTGAATGTGTGCAAGGTCTGTAAAGGTGTGATAGGTTAGTGTGAAGTTGTATCTGACATGGTAGTGTCTATTCTAGCTGTGACGCCAGGGAAAGATGTGTATTGTACTGTTAGGCAGACATAGTAGTAGTATGGCATACGATGTGACGTAGTTCCTTGTTGACGACCGTGGTGTCTCATTGTAGGCTAAAGCAATACATGTATGCTTAGTGAGTGGTATTGCTGGTGAATCCAACTCCCATAGGAACTGTAGTACTACCTGAAGCTGTAGGCCTAAACAGCACAGTATGGTGTGTGTTCACATTGCTTGGAAACACTGTCTTGTGTGTTTCCTGTAGTCTGCACAGAGGACAAAACTCAGGCATAAGTGTCTGTAAGTAATGGCACACAGTACTGTATGGTACACAGGTAATGCTCATCTGTATTGGCATACAGTGGTGCATTGTATGTCTGTCTGATGTGTGTGTGTAATTATGCCTGCACCATGGCTGCAATCATATGTGTGTTACAGGGTATACGTGTGTATCCAGCAACATATATACTCTGTTACAGCAGTATGCCACCTATAGTAACAACTGTACACATATGTTAGGCAGGGCTATAGCATCAATGACTAGTGTGGTTGACTGGTACTACTGTAACTGTACTTTACATTCATTGCAATGGATGACATCTCTGTTCGTGCATTGGCGTGATATATACCCCTGTGTCGAGGTTGTGCATTGTGTCACAAAAAGTGTGCCGGGTACTGTTGTATAGTGGTGTGATATATGGAGTATGCCAGGCACTGTTAGTCAGTTGTGGCATGAGAACCAATAAGTGGTAGTGAACGTGTGTAACCCCTGACAGAGAAATGGATGGTATATATGTCAGTAAAGTGATATCTTTGGTTAAAGGTTTAAAGTGTGCCACAGGACTTGCTCACACATATTGCTCATATCTTTTTCAGCCAGATGGCCCACCAACGCAATCCATCATATACAGCAACGGAGGAAGATGAAATTGTCCAAAGCCTGGTGCAGCAGTACACTATGCTGTTTTCCTGAAGCAGCCAGCACCAGCAGGAGTGGACTGCACTGTGGCAGGATCTTGTTCATCGGGTAAATGACATAGGCATGCATAACCGGACATATGAGCAGGTACGCCATCACTGCAGTGATTTAATTAGACATGTCCAGTGGGGTGCATCTGATATCCAAAGATAACAGCTTGCCACAGATGGTGGAGTGGCCATTCATCCCCCCCTCCTCACCAGAGTGGAGGAGCTGCTCCTAAGCGTGGTGGCTCCTGGACAACAGCAGCAACAACCTGTGACATGTGTTATCATGGAGGCCGGAGCCACCCAGCATGTTCACATGGAGCGAGCAGGTAACATGCCCTATCTGTAGACTACAGTTAACTGCATTGTTAGATTATGTCTACATGAGATGTGTACTGTGTGTTTAGCAGTTGTGCTGCCTAGTGTCATGCAATACTGATATTTGGAATATTATCTCTACACCTGTGACTGTTGTTCCACTGTAGTTTAGCATACCCACTGTAGCAACGCCATAGTTGTGGCCACTGACGAACTCTCTCATATTCTCATAGGTCCCTCTGGTGTGACAGCAGGGCAGATGATCCATGCTGGTGAGTGTGGTATAACTGCAATGTTGGTAACAAAATGTGCATGTCATAGGTGAGGTGTAGGCCATGTACACGTAACACACCTACGCATAATACATGCCGTGCATGTTTGCTGTAAGACGCTGCACAGCTCAGTAATGTCAGTAGCTGCCTCAATGACATGCAATACACAAAGCATTAGACACAGTTGTGGCAACACTGTACTACACATTGGATAGGCATAGTTGCTACAGCTGTACACAACATAACACGTTTATCATACGCAGTACACAAAAACATGCTACATATGGCGTTACCACACACCCGCTGTAAGGTCACACTTCAGTATCCCACATGTCATCCACACACACACACATGATGTACCTCAGGGGTAGAGGCCTATCATGGGGCTGTGCAACACTCTTCAACACATAACACAGTCGTGTTAGGCAATGCTTCCTATTGGGCACCTCACACACCCATGTACAAAGTGGCTGTGTAATTGTGAACGTAGCCACGGCACTGCAGTTCAGGTACAGCATGCTAGGCAGTGGTCTGTCACACATTAGTAGCCATGAGTGACCACAAGATGCATGATGATGATGGCACATGGTACTACACCCCATCCAGTTACAGTGACCACAGCACTACACATAGCAGTCATTGCTTTGCACCTCAATGTTGTGTGTGTGCAAACACATGCACCTATACACAATATGCATAGCATGTTGTGTGTGTGCTTACATATGCCAGTATACACAATATGCACAGCAGTCGCCATCTGTACAAAGTGTCACATATATGTACTGGAATGCTACTGGGTGTATAGGTCACATGACACACATTGGATATGTGTGGTGTTTAATGTTGCAACCATAACCACTGTACAAGTGCCATGTTGAGCATTGGTATTCCTTCACATCTACATGCACCACTCATCCCGTGTGTGTACATAGCATGCATGTGCTACACCTGTGCCCACTATTATCTGCTATGGACACAGACACTGTAATTACACATGGCAATCTATGTGCCACACAGATAACACATGCAGCCATGGTATATATACCTGTGAGTGATGGTGTACAGGACATTGCAGAGCTGATAATACATGCACAGCAATGTTGTGTCCATGTACACATTGTGTTCCAGGGTGTAGCCAATCACTGAGCAACTACACACATGCATCAAAGCCATGTATAATGGCATTAAATAGGGCCATCTACACTTGCACTGCATGGTCTTGAGTAGCACATATTCTGCATGCTGACACATGTGAGGTGACTGTTTGCCTTGTGATACTGGCACCCACCTTCACCCATTATTGAGTATGTGTTGGATTGCTGGTGTGTGTGTGTGTGTGTGTGTGTGTGTGTGTGTGTGTGTGTGTGTGTGTGTGTGTGTGTGTGTGTATGTGCTGTAGTGAGGAGTGTATTTGTGTGCATGTGTGCATGTGTTCATGTTTTCATTTGTTCATGTGTTCATGTGTTCATGTGTGCATGTGTTAATGTGTGCATGTGTGCATGTGTTCATGTGTTCATGTGTTCATGTGTGCTAACATCATGTACAGATTGTAAAGTGTGTTTCCTGTCTTCCTCTCACAGATGTTGAGTTTGGGGTGGCTGAAAGCAGCAGGGAATCTGTAGTCACTGCCACTAATAGTGGAGATGATGAGACATGTATTTTGGCACAGGAAGGTTTGACAGGGTCTGTCGTTGGTCCACCAATTGACAGTACACAGCGTTCAACCCCATCTATGCGCACACTCATACTGCCGATACATCCCTCATCACCAATGGCCTTAGCCGAGGGACAGCATACAGTTGGCATTGACCAGGAGAGTGTGGTACCCATGGCACTTGCATCCCCTCACAGCAGCCATAGCCAGATTCCTGGAACGGTACCACATAGGCGGATGTCCAAGGGTTCTCAGGGGAGCACCACTGGTTGTATGCCCCTGGCAGACGTGCCCCCAGAGGTATTACAACCTCCAGTATGTTCTGGGCTGTAATGCAGGCACAGGCACGTATGGAACGGTACACCAGACAGGGACTAAGGGGGCAGAGGGCCCATTACAGCGCTATCAATGACAGCATCCGTGACCTTGCAGGTGCCATCCGGAATTTCACCGAGGTCATTGATAGACATTGGGGGGAGACAATAGACACCCTCCACAATGTCTCTTCCATGAGCCAGGACCGTGCGGGATGGGTGAGACGTCAACGCGGATGCATGCCAGGAACAGCAACAGCTGGCAGTCGACGCGGATGGCACACAGATCACAGCTGCTCCCATAGTGGCAGTACCAGCCCCAGTAATGCTGGGGCTGGCCTGTCTATTGACCGTCCTAGTAGACCACGTGCACATGGCTCTGGCCAGTCCCAGCAGAGACATGGGTCCAGTCATCATACCTCTGCCTCTGATGATAGTACCCAGTCAGGGTTGGTACTCATTACTGCCCGTAGCACTCCTGCCAGGCACAGGTACCGTGTCCGTGCCCAGAGACAGTGATCTGTACAGCCTAGCAGGTACAGTCTGTGGCTGTCCCACAACCTCCCGTATATGGCAGCCACATGGTGGAGCTGTGTGCATGCAGACACACACACAGTAACCAAACAAGTAGGGCTCACACATACACACACACATTACATCAACATTGGCCCATACTGTATTGTTGTCCCACACACACACACACACACACACACACACACACACACACACACACACACACACACACACACACACACACAGAGAGAGACATGTCGATTGGATGGGTCAATGTCGGGCTCTGGCAAATCAACAACACACCCTGTGCATATGATGACACCTGTGCCACCTCCTGTCATCTGTAACATTGATGCAGGAACAGGCTAACATGGTTCTGATGCACAGGGTGACATTATAGCAGTGTAGCAATATTAGCAAGTTGTCAACAGGAAAGTGTAATGATATCCTTGTAGGTATATCTGAGCAGGAATTATGCATCACAGCTCTGATTGTCAATGTAGCATTGTTTACACCAGTGTTAGGTCTAAGTATGTATTGTCCACCCATGTGCCACTTGGCTGAAGTGTACAGTGTTGCCAGCATGTGTTAGTGAGTGAACAGTACGTGTGTGGTGTGTGCATTACAGATTAGCAGGTGTACATCTGTGAACATGGTGGGTGCGCACTGTCTGCATGTACGTGCATAGTGGACACATGGAACATGTGACATACCCTGTTGTACACATTGTTAACATCTCATAGTATCTTTCGATGGCCAGTATGCATTCTACTACAGATATGTACTAACATGGGTACACATATGTGTATGACATGGGTCGAAAGTATGCTGCGGGTGATACTGTTGATACCTGTCAATGATTTGTCTGGTAGTATACACAACCTCAACAGCATGACTATAACCAATCATTAGATGATGTCCTGGCAAATGACACACAGTTGTAGGGAATTCAGTAACAGTTGGGTCCTTCCAGTACTATACTATAACAGTGACCAGTGGTATTGACCGCCACCCGTAGCTGGGTCCACACCTGTTTGGCATATAGCCCTCTTAGGTACATGCAAACACACTAGAGATATGTCCATCCACATCTGGAAATGCATTCATTGGCCTACAATGCATTTCCTGGATGGGACGCATATCCTACACAAGGGTATCATACAGACAGATACCTGTTGTCCAATACATGCTGTATAGCAGTAAGCCGACTATGGCATAGTCATCCACATTTACTATACATACTATCCCGACAGTACCACATAGGTGGTAGCCCTCAACATGTATGTTGGGTAACAATGTGTACATACAGCCACGTGTTATGTCATCTGTCCCTTGGTATCCACATATCCATAGGTATTGTGGAGTCCCTCGGTGTGTCACATAAGACATTAAGGGCCTGAATGCATATCCACAGGGCTGTTGTACACCTATAATGACTGTCCATTATTGCCAGTCATTGTTGTGTATGAACATGTCTGACATATACCCCAGGCATGTACCCTCACTCACAGTACTCTATAGTAACTGTCATGGGTGTGTGTGGCACAGATGACCTTGGACACAGATCACTACAGTGGCCGGGCTTGTCAAATACATACATATGTGACCTACGATCTGAGAAGCAGTGGCACAATCTGTCAAAGGAAACAAATGTATTCATGTAGTATGCAGGCTTCACACCTATGTACTGATTGAGGTCACATGTACACATATTTATTTGCCACGCAGATACTTGATGTGTGCAATGCACATGCTGTTTTAATCATGATATGTCATACCATAGTAAAAGCAAAACCCACACTGCATTGACAAACTGTGTTTTACACACACAGCAATTGCAGGATTCAAACCCCTACCTAACTATGTTATGATACTAGAGACATACGCATTAACATGGTGCGCTATATGCTTTAGTGGGTGGTTTCTCTTCTCCTGCTATATTTGTAGGATGCTGACATCATTAGACTTTCCAAAGAGGAATGTACCTCTTTTAATTTGTTTTCCCAGTCTCCAAAAAGGTCACTCCTCTCAAAGGAATTCACACACCCCCAAACAAACACACACTGTCAGTGTTTGCAAGATTCAAACCCCTATCTAACTATGTTATGATACTAGAGACATACACATTAACACGGCACGCTATATGCTTTACTGGGTGGTTTTTATTATCCTGCTATATTTGTAGGATGCTGACATCATCAGACTTTCCAAAGAGGAATGTACCTGTTTTAATTTGTTTACCCAGTCTCCAAAAAGGGCACTCCTCTCAAAGGAATTCACACACCCCCAAACAAACACACACTGTCAGTGTTTGCAGTTTTCAAACCCCTGTCTAACTATGTTATGATACTAGAGACAGACACATTAACACGGCGTGCTATATGCTTTACTGGGTGGTTTTTATTATCCTGCTATATTTGTAGTATGCTGACATCATCAGACTTTCCAAAGAGGAATGTACCTCTTTTAATTTGCTTTCCCAGTCTCCAAAAAGGCACTCCTCTCAAAGGAAATCCCCCCCCCCCACACACACACACACACACTGTCAGCAGGATTCAAACCCCTACCTATGTTATGATACTAGAGACATACGCATTAACATGGCGCGCTATATGCTTTATTGGGTGG
The DNA here is from genome assembly GCF_019279795.1 of Protopterus annectens. Classification (NCBI taxonomy): domain Eukaryota; kingdom Metazoa; phylum Chordata; order Ceratodontiformes; family Protopteridae; genus Protopterus; species Protopterus annectens. The sequence continues at coordinate 804,843,949 of NC_056745.1, forward strand.
TTTCTATTCTCCTGCTATATTTGTAGGATGCTGACATCATCAGACTTTCCAAAGAAGAATGTACCTCTTTTAATTTGTTTTCCCAGTCTCCAAAAAGGGCACTTCTCTCACAGGAAATCGCACACATACACCCCCCCATCCCTCCCACCACAACACACGCACACACTGTCAGCGTTTTCAGGATTCAAATCCCTATCTAACTATGTTATGATACTAGAGACATATGCATTAACACAGCGCGCTATATGCTTTACTGGGTGGTTTCTATTCTCCTGCTATATTTGTAGGATGCTGACATCATCAGACTGGACATGGTAATGTGTGTACACGTTGTTTTATGCAATCCCAGGAATAAGCCATGTGGGTCGGCAGGTGTCAACAGCTTGAACAGGAACCCATAATCCTTACCTTGTGTGATCTATCTGTGGACACATTGACATTCCTTCATATGTCAACACCTATTTATGCACAGATTGTTGGTTTTGTGGATACAACGTGTCAGGGGTGTTGATAAAGGGCTATTCAAAGTCTATGTGGGACATGTGTAGCTCAGTTCAGTGATGTATGTCCTGGGTGTCTACCTTGCAAACAGTCTAGCATGTTTGGGAACCATGATCTGCACATGAACATACCACAGTTGGTAGGGTTGTGTGTTTGTCAGCTTCCAATAGCTCTGTGTATGACTTCAGCCATGATGAACTCCATGGCCTTTCAGATCAGACTTCATAGGCTTACTGGACTATACTTCCCATGGTGTGTTGTGCACCTACACTTGTGGGGAGTGCCATATGTTGCTGTAACACATTCAACGGTTCCAGATCCTGTGGGGAGGGTGAGGTTCAACAGACTGTTCAGGTGCAGGGTCTGTTTGTTCTGTAGTTCATGCATGACACATATTGGGAAACAATGTAATCCAATTGCTGCCATGCTTTTGGCTTTGGGGGGAGCTGTTCAGCCATTCTACATGTGATATCCCCTGGTATGATGACTGGGACTATGGTCAGTGGGAGGTGGGTATGTCTATATGGGCCTGTCTGACAGGATGTCGGCATTATCAGTCAGGTACAGTGGACATATATGAGTGTACATTGCTATTTATGACATAGCTGAAAGAGGTGTCATGATTCAGTCTGGAATCCTTCTCAGCTATTCTTTACAAAAACACCAACAAACCTGAGCACTAATCACTGTTATACTCTTTTACACACTTAACACCCTACTGATCCTTTGCGATCAGGCTACGGAGTATGTCAACATAATATCCTGCCATGTCCAGGGGTCAGTTTCGTGTGTACTCTCCAGTCCAGCTAGTGAATATTGTGGTTTTGACACATTGTCACATCTGCCTCATGTACACAGACAACCCTCTCCTCCTCCCAACAAACTCAGATATATGTGAGAGATGCAACAATATTGCAACAATATTGACATACAGGAGGCTGAGCTCTCTCGACCCATGACTGGCAAAGTCTATCAGGTGGTGAAGGTAACCACACACACCACATATCAGTCTCACATAAACCTATAGCGACAGCAATCAAACCACATTATCACACATAAACATACTCGGAGGCTCTACATAAACTCTGCCTAAGCAGCAGAGACCTCCAAAAGCAGATACACAAACAACTGCTACCCCACTACAATACCCACATATCACATAGTTCACAATGTCAATGTGCCACACAGTCACTGCCCTTCGGGCTAAACAACACACCTAATACACTTGTAATAGGTGACTTATTGTCAGACACACTGACGTCCCACTAACCAGGCCAAACAAGGGAATAGTCATTTTGAGCTGTCTCTCGGGTGGTAGGATCCACAACATAACACATGCACTCAGGTCACTCCACAGCAAGTGCAGGACTGGCTCCAGCATTGTCCATGCTGGTGCGTACACCCTCAGACGTCCCTCCCTGGATCACATGACATGATACACAGAGGAACTCTCTGATCATGTAGCCCAGGCCAGTATGACCCTGACCTTGTCTAGCATCTTACACTCACCAAGTATGATGTCACAGTATACCAACAAACTGATCACGTTTAACAGTTGGCTAACATACTGGTGTCATTCACAGGGGATATGGTGTCTGTCAGCCTGGGGTGACATGCTCGACATGCCACATAGCTTCCCAATGGACAGCTTGCACCTGTCACCCTTGGACTTTCGAATACTGGCTAAGGCAGTTGCTACCACCATACTGCCTTTTTTAAGTGGGGCTCAAAAGACAAACCCACCTCCATAGACATTACAGAGTACATGACACTGAGGGTAATGCTGCTCAACACCAGATGTGTTACCCTCAAATTGCGACCACTCAGGAATCTCCTCAGTATGGACAACAGCGATATCTGTGCACTAACAGACACCTGGTTCAGGCTCCCAAATGCACACCAGCACTACCAGGTTATATTTCATACCATGCTTTCTGACCACAAAACTCAGAATGGCCAACACAAATAGGGGGAGTATCCATATACATCACAGATACACATACCTCCGGGTTGGTAGCACTGCACAAAGCATCACAGACCATACATATGCACCTAACATTGTGCATATCTGCCTTTTGGTTTGTTGCCTGCTACAGACCAGCCTCCCAAACTCATGAACCACACTCGGCTTTCCTGGGAACACTGGACAATATGAAGGTCTCCCCAAACACCATTATATTGGGTGACTTCAATTACCCACACATTGACTGGGGATAGTACTCAGGCCCCAACACCCTCGCCCAACAGTTGCTACTATTTGTACACTCATATACTATGGCACAACCGGTCACCACACCCACAAGAGGGGACAACATATTGGACATGATCATCACCAACATGAGGACTCTATGTTCCACACCTGAGATATACCCCTCATTGGTAAGGTCAGAACATACATTTATCTCACTGGACATCCATATTCCATCCACACACCCATCCTGGGTAATCTTGGTGAACTTCTCAAAAGCAAATGTCACACTTCTCCAAACCAAGGTGGTATCCTTCAGAGACCCTGGGACAGTGGTAAGTATGGCTCTGACTGCTGAATCCTTTACATACACATTCTATGGACACCTAGTGGACTGCATGGATCGTGCTGTCTGGTAGACCCCGGCCATTAATAAGCTATACAACGAAAAGAGGATGCTACTACATGATAGAGCACAATCCCAGACAGGGAAGGCATCTGTGATCTGTACTACCAGACAGCTACAATCACTCATGTATTTATGTCAGGCCCGCTTCTCACGGACAATTGCACCAGACACGTAGGACACTCACAAGGCCTTCTTCAGTTAATTCAGGTACCTGGGTGGACACTCACTGATATGCTGTGAGTTACTGCATACTGACTAAACATACCCTGAACCCACAGACATTGCCAACATCCTGGCAAACAGGTTCAGTGCAGATGTCTCCCCCGCATCCCCCCTAAGGAGCTACTGTCCATCCCAACAGAGTGTAACCTCCCTGACATCACAAATAAACAAGTGAGTGCTGCCCTCCCCACAGCGGACAACACAGCATCAATGGGACCAGACAGTGTCCCGGCCTGCATCTTTCTTACACGGGCTTCATGACAGATGTAACCCTCACATTACGTCACTGTTCAATATCAGAGTTACTGCAGGATATGTACCCACAGAATGGCATACAATGATAGTGGTCCTGCTCCACAGAGTTGCTACCACAATGGACCACAGACAATATCAGTCTATAAGGCTAACTAGCCTGTTCTGCAAAGCTATGGAGCGTATTGTAATGGGACTCATGCACATAGACATCGGGAACCTACAGACACTGGGTCCTACACATTTCAGCATTGTTGTGGGCAGATCTTGCCTCCTGGACCTGTTTGTATCCTTTAAACAGTTACTAGGTCCGTCGGTGTAGGGACAGTTGTCCACACAGCCTGCCTGGACCTTGCACAACCCTTCGACATAATACCCCACTCGGCCATTATGCATAGGCTCACCGGCGTCGATATCGACACATATCTCACACAATGGATTGCTACCTGGATCAGGGATGGCACCCACATGCTCAGTATTGCAGGTGCCATGTCTGACTATACACCAGTTGCACATGGCATCACACAAGGCTCAGTCCTGGGACCTCTCTTGTTCAGTATATATTTGTGTGACGTACGGCTAACACAGGAGGAATATGGCTGACCATGTTCGCAGATGACTGCAAACTGGGTGCCATAATCAACTCTCCAGCTGGCACATGCATACTCAAACGGGGTCTCACAGAGATAGGATGACTAGTGCCTGAGCCATGGACTACAGCTAAATGCCATTAGTTGCATAGTCATCCCCTTTGGGAATAACAACATGCCCACACATTACCACATAGGTAGTAATCCATTACATACGGTAGTAGTTGTTAGGGGTTTGGGGACACAACTTGTTTGTACTCTCGCCTTTGACAATCACGTTGCCAAAGTGGTTAGACAGAACTTCTATATAGCCCACCTTATCTCATATGGTTTCACATGTTGATCAAGTGAGGTCATTGTGCCCCTATACTCATTACGACCATGCTTGGTTACAATGCCACATTTGGGATGTACCTTACCCGACACCTGCAGCAACTGTAATGGCCACAAATGTTCCACAACAAGCAGATGTAGGGACTCACGTGGATGCCCTGCACAGTTCAGATACAGTAACTCCAGCTCTACTCAGTCGCTTACCACCTACACGGATGTGTTGTGTGCCTGTAGTTTAAGGAAATATCCGACCCAGATTTAATGGACATGCTCCACCTCAGGATATCCGACTCCCTTGGAGCTACACACTCCAGGGACATATACCTCAGCACAGATGTTAATAGGACATGCTGGAGGGACAGATTCTTATCCCAGAGGCTCCACTCACTCCGGATTGTAATCCCGGTTTTGCATGGGCAGAGCCACCCACTGACCACCTACAGGAGACATCTTGACAAGTGGATGGGTGATTGTATGTTTACCCATGGGATATCTTCTGGGTCCCTGCTAGACAAAGGCACAATACACTAAACGTAAATGGGCTATCTTGTGTGATCTACTATTCACAGGCACAGTGTTCTACTTTGACAGAGTTGCGAAAGCCAAACACACTCTGGATAGGCTTGTACATGCCCTAGGGTGGATAGGCTAGTATCAACCTCTGAACCTATGCTAATGTTCAGGATGCACAAAGTTTATTGCTGATACTGTTTGCAGGTTTATCATCTTCACTTTTCCACTTTCTATGAACAACTTAGGTATCTGCAGAACATATTTGATTATGACACGGTTCCACTATATTATATATGTGTCTGTTGTCCTATAACTGTGTTCACAGGGCTGATTGCTAGATAGTGAGAGGTTCCTGGGTTAACACATGCAACTACCTGATATGTGTGGCCCAGTGCTGTACTCCGACATGGCCTAAGTGTGTGAGCATGCCCAGTTCAGACTGTCAGTGTTCTGTTGCCTGACGTGTCTCATTTATTTAAGTGTGTGAGCATGCCCAGTGTGACCTTTCAGTATGTTGCTGTCTGAGGTCCACTACATCTGTTGATGTATGTGTACATGTCCAATATTAACATTTCTACTGTGTGCGTTGAAAGTCAGGTTCTATTCTTACTGTGGGATGCACCTTTGTGTCATAATTCGACAGGGATTATGCTGTGCCTGCAGGGTTTCCATGGAATACTTAGCATAGACTTATCAACATTTCTTCATACAGGCTGACCACTGCAATACTGTCATGGCTTAGTGGTTCAGTGCTATGACTATAGTGCACAATCTCCTGGGTTCGAGGCCCATCACTGCTTTATATCTTCATACTGAGCAGACCAGACTGCTTAAGGGCCAGTAGAGCAAATATGAGCATGTTGCCTTTTGTTCAGCTATGCCCTACTTAGGTTCATAGGTTCATAGGTTCATACTAGGCTATCTGCCCTGAGGCATTTACAATCCTAGCCAGAGTGTGTTTGGCTTTCACCACCCTCTGAACTGATTTTACTGTGCCCTTTTTAAGGTTAGTTTACTGTGCCTCTGTCTAGTAGTGACACCGACGTAATCCCCGTGGTAAAACTACGATCTCCCATCCACTCATCAAGATTCCTCTTGAAGAGAGTCAGTGAGGGGCTCTGCTTAACATGGACTGGGATTCTATTCCAGAGAGAAGGGAGCCTCTGGGTTAGGAATCTGTCCCACCAGCATGTCCAATTTATTTCTGTGCTCAGGTTCAAGTCCCTCGAGCGCGTAGCTATACGGAATTTGGATTTTCTGAGGTGGAGCATGGTCATTAATTCCGGGTTGGACATGGCTTTATACGTCAGGCATAGATCGCCTCTAAGTAGACGGTATGCAACTGAGTAGAGCTGTAGTTTCTTTAACCGAGCAGCATATGGCATCTGTTTGAGTCCCATGATCCTATTTGTGAGGTACTTTTGGGGTCTTTCTAGTTGCTGCAGGTGTCAGGTAAGGTACATTCCAAATGGGGCATTTTATTCAATTATGGGCCTGATGAGGGATGAATAAAGGGGCACAATGACCTCCCTCGATGTAGATGTGAATCCTTTCATGATAAGGTGGGCTATATAGTAGGTCTTTCTAACTACTTTGGCAATGTGGTTGTCAAAGGGGAAATTACTGTCAACTTGGGTCCCCAGGTCCCTAATTACTTCTTCCATACTTAATGGATTCCCGCCTATGTGGTAATTTGTGTGCACTTTGTTTTTGCCAAAGGGTATGACTATACACTTTTTAGCATTTAGCTTTAGGCCATGGCTCTGGCACCTGTTATCCATCTCTATGAGACCCTTTTGGAGGGTGCTTGTGTCAGCTGGAGAGTCAATTATGGTGCCCAGTTTGCAGTCATCTGCAAACCTGGTCAGCCACAGTCCTCCCGTGTTAGCCTGTACCTCCGAAAAATATATGCCGAACACAAGAGGGCCCAGGACTGAGCCTTGTGGGATGACACTTGTAACTGGTTTAGAGTCTGACATGGCTCCAGCAATTCTGACTATGTGGGTTCTGTCCTTGAGCCAGTTTGCAACCCATCTTATGACATAGGGGTTTATATTTAAGCTGGAGAGCTTATCTATGATGCCTGAGTGGGGTATTGTGTCGAAGGCTTTTGCGAGGTCCAGGTAGGCTGTGTGGACTACCTTCCCCTCAATGGCCTTGGTGACTGTTTCAAAGAAATCGACCAGGTTTAAAAGGCAAGATCTGCCCTTAACAAAGCCAAATTGGGTAGGATCCAGTGTCTGTAGGTCCCCAATGTCTTTGTTTATGAGTTCCATGATGATCCTCTCCATAGCTTTGCAGACCGGGCTAGTCAGGCTTATGGGGCGATAGTTTCCAGGGTCCGTAGAGGCACCATCTTTGTGGAGTGGGACCACTGTTGCTGTACGCCATTCTTTGGATACATATCCTGTAGTAAGGCTGAGATTGAATAGCAGCTGTATGTGGGGGTTTAGCTCTTCTTGGAGTTCATGTGGAACGCAGCCCAGGACACCATCTGGTCCCATTGATGCTGTGTTTTTTGCTTTGGAGAGGATGGCTCTCACCTGAGCATCTGAGATATCAGGGAGGCAGCACTCTGCTGGGATAGATATTTGCTCTTTTAGGGAGGGAAGGGGGGTAGAAGTTTGCACTGAACCTGTCTGCCAGGATGTTGGCAATGTCTGTGGGTTCAGTGTATTTATTGTCATTTTGGACCAACTCTGAGTATATCTGGGAGTTGCCACCCAGGTTCCTAACATAACTAAAGAAGGCCATGTGATTATCTTTAGTGTCCTGTGCAATTTTTCTCTCAAAGCTGGCCTTGGATGATTTTATGAGGGATCATAGTTTTTTGCTAGTACTGATCAGAGATGCATTCCCTTTTAGGGATTTTGCTCTATCTTGTAGTAGCATGATCCTTCTGTTGTACATCTTATTTATGGCTGGGGTTCACAAGGCAGGACACCTGCCTTTGGATGATTAGGTCTTGGTTTTGTTTGGGATAGCATGATCCATGCATTCCTGAAGGTGTCCATAGAATGCGTTTATAAAGGATTCTGCAGTTTGAGCCGTACTTCCCACTGGCCCAGGGGCCTTGAAGGATTCCATCTCGGTTTGAGAAGTGTGACATTAGCTTTTGAGAAGTTTTTCACTGTGGTTTTCTGGGCTGTGGGTGGGATCGGGATGCGGATATCCACTGGAATTAATTTATGGTCCGATCTTACCAATGAGGGGAATACCTCTGGTATGGAGCATAGAGTCCCCATGTTGGTGATGACCAGGTCCAGTATGTTATCCCCTCTTGTGGGGGTGGTGACTAGTTGTTCCATAGCATTTGAGTTTATAAATTCTAGGAACCTTTGGCCTAGGGTGTTGGGCCTTGAGTACTGCTCCCAGTCAAAGTTTGGGTAGTTGAAGTCACCCAATATAATGGTGTTTGGAGAGACCTTCATATACTTAGACCCAGCTTGTCCAACATTGCTCAGTATTAACCAACATTGATGGGCGTTGCCCCATATTACTCAACATTGACCACAGTTGTGCTAGTTGGTGTGTGCAATTTTCTTTACATATACTACATGGTGGTAAATGCTGTTTAGCACTGCTTTATATTGCTTAACACATGTCAATCATGCCTCAGGTGGTGCTGCAGGGCTGGCTATGTTGGATGCACATACTACACTCCCTATACATGTTTGGAAGCAGGTGGTGTCAACTTAGGCATCCCTTTTACTATATGTGCGAGTCAGAGAGAGGTATCATTTCCAGGGTTCCTACTGAGCCAGTGTACATGCTATACATTGCTTCCTTCTGCCTACTGGGGCAGGCTTAGGTTGTTCCTCCTCCGAGTCACGCTCTGCCTGTGATGGCCTTGGAAATGGTGGGGGGCTGTTTGGCCCAGGCCTATGCTGGTCCTGCTGCAGCTGTTTTTGCAGGATCATATTATGTAGCATAGCACATACCATGACAATTTGGGTACATGCAGTTGGTGAGTACTGCAAGGCTCCACCAGATGTGTCCAGGCACCGGAACTGTGACTTGAGCAGCACAAACACATGCTCGATTACATTTCGTGTTTGTGCATGTGCCTCATTATGGCGTTCCTGTTCAGGTGTGTGTGTGTGTTTCTGATGGGTGTCATCAGCCACGGTTCCAGTGCATAGCTAGCATCCCCCACTAGGTGACCATGTGGGATGTCCCCATTGGCAAATGTCTGGTACAGCTGCGTCAGATGCCAGATATGGGAATCATGGTAGCTTCCAGGAGAGCCAGCACACACATTCAGTATTATGCCCTGGGCATCAAACATGACCTGGCAGTTAATGGAGGGGAAGCCCTTGCGGTTAAAGTAGACCCTACCCCGCTCACCGGCTGGTGCTTTGATGCATATGTGCGTGCAGTCTATTGCACCCACTACCTCAGGGTATTCCGCTATTTGCTGGAAGAGACGCATATTGCTGGCCAATTCCTCACGGGAATTGGGGAAATATACATGATCACTGACATGTGCTGACATGGCATCCAGGAACTGGTGCAGTACCCTGGATGCTGATGCCTGTGATATCCTCATCATATCACCAGTTGGTCTCTGGAAGGTACCTGTTGCTAATATTCTTAGGCCAGCACATACCTTGGTTTCCACTGGAATGGGTTCCCCTCTGTTGGTTCTGTGTGTGAGGCGTGGCCTGCACAGCTCAACAATTTGCTGCAAGAGATCTCTGTCCACTCTATAGCGCAGCCCCTGGTAGGTTACCCTGGGCCTGTACACTCTTCTCCGTGTCCTCACTGTGGGTTGTCCAGCAGCATTTGCATTATCACCACCGTCAGCATGTTGCATATGTCGCCTTATAACAGCAATGGCAGCCCCTAACATTTCTTTGTCTCAGTGAAGCTTTTTCAGTTTTCACTTCTATTAGCTTACTGCAGTGTTGCAGTGTCTCTTGAGAGAAACATAATGGACTGTGGTTTGCAGAGTTTTAAGTGCTGGGATGTGCTGGGCTAGTGTACTGCCTGTGTAATTGCCTGATTCTGATTGTTTTTCACCTGCTAGCTCTGCTAGTACTCCCTGGTAACTTCCTACTATTTGGTGTGCTTCCTTTTTCCTTTCTGTTTCCTCAGGGGGGAGTGTCACGCACACAAGCGCAAACACGCGCACAGCAGCTAACACGTGCACACACATGCTTACACGGAGTAAAACTTGCTTATTCTTGTTAAAACGCATGCACACTGGCACAAACGCACTTACAACTGTTTACACAGCCTTACATATGCTTACTTCGGCTTACACGCGCGCACACATGCTAACGCGTGTGCACACTGTCTTACTCGGGTTTACTGGCGCGCACATGCATGCATGCACGCTCAGCAAGAAACTTTGGTGTTATCCACGGCATACACCTTCAATTTCTTTACTTTACCTAGCCTACCTGTTGACACACCTCTTTCAATGATATGTAAATGTCACCTGACACATGCCACTCAGCTCCAATGAGCTTCACTTCTTTCATATATGCCCCCCCCTCGTGATGTCACCTATCTTCTACTCTGTTACTCCCCTTATCCTACTCCTACACTCCACTGACTGTGCTCATTTGCTATGTAAACTTGCGATTCACTATCCTAACCCTCATTTGCATGGGATTGCCTACTAATGCTTGGTTACATCTCTTAGACTGAGCTTCCCCCCTTAGCAACCTCTACTCGGTGGCCATGTTGTCTTCAGCCTTCCATTCACTTGCATTGTAAATTCATATCAGCTATAAAATCCACATTTGTGGATCTTAATTATTGATTTTCTGTTTTTTAGGGCACAGTGCGTTTGTGCGGCGCTGCGCTACGCTTAAACCCCGGAGATTGGGATAAAAAAAAGTTATTTATTTTTATTTTGCATCGGTGAACATTGCCAATGGCCGTATTTTTGGCCATTGGCATGCTTCCTCCTGTAAATGCATCCTTTTTTTGGAGCTGTCATGGCTCCATTTTGCTATTTGCAGAACTGTACTCAGTTGTCAACTAAGTACTTTTCTGAAAATAACACTACTCCTACTCGGACAGGTTCGGGTTTCCTGGATCGCAAATTTACCTCATTTGCATAGCTTTCACCTGCAATTGAGGTAATTTGCATATCCAAGCCCTGTCCATGTAGGACTAGTTTAAGGAGCTCTGTTACACACCCCTACCAGCTCTTCCTGGATCGCTCGGCGGACATGTTGGCTGCATGGAGTCTTACTCTACTCTTAGACTCCGTGCAAGCCTTTGTGAATCCGGCCCATTGCTTTACCATGTGATCTTGCAAAGGTTATTTAAATGCAGCTGAATTTTGTAAATGTTTTTTGTTAATCTGAAGAAGTCCAACGATACTGTTGGACGAAAAGCGCTTAAATAAATTTGCTTAATTTATAAAGAGATTTGGCAGTTTAGCGGTTTCTTTGAACAGTTGGTCGTTTATATTTTAGTGGTTTGTGTTGTTGTTTATAAACACATTATAATCATGGTTTCGGATGGAAATGGGCCTGTATGAAGCTGGATCTGATGAGTATTGTATGTACAATGTTTTGTTCCTGTTTTGAAATGTGACAGAGTGTAGGACATGTGCTATCTCACCAATCAGACAATAACAACAACAATGTGCCAGTCCACTACCAGCTGTCAGTCTCTGAGAACCAGGATGGTGATGATGACTGGGATAATGGTGATGATGACAAGAACAGAATGGGGCATGATGTGCCATTGTTCCTGCAGTTCAGTAGCCAGGATGTTGTCTTTCAGGGTCAGATCTGGGATGTAGTGACAGACATGTTCCAGATGAAGATGAGGGACCTGATAGATAACTTCTTTCCAGATATGGAGTGGGTCATGTGCAACTCCTTCTGCAAGATCTTTTGTGATGTTTAACCCCACCAGGATGGTCACTTAAGAATGTAAGTATTGTCTGCATGATCCACTTATGTAATGCTGCCACCATGGTGTTTCCCATTTTCCAGTTTTTAGCTTTGGCCAACATGTTTCACATATTCATGACATGTGTATATATGTATATGTATGTTTGACTTCCTGCAATGTATCATTGTTGTAATGTAAGTGTACTGGTACAATATGACCTTGTGCCACCATGATTGGTAGTGGACACATGCAAGACATATGCACACAAGATGGTGGCAATTAAGTAGATTCTGTCAGTGCTTATGTTATACTTGACTGTTATACATTATCCCAACATTAGTGTGCTTCCTGCACAGACTTGCATTTCTTAGCTTTCGTTAATCATATCTGTATTACCAATTATTTCATATTCCATGTGACTGGTATAGGTATGTGTGATGAGCCTTCTTTCTGTTTGGCTTCTGTAATGTCATTGCATGTCACACATCTACATTGTATACTCGAACACCCATATGTGTTGCCTCTCGCATGGAATGTGTCTTTGATATATGGATTGCATTTCTCCTCTATGTGTGTACTTATTTGTTTATTACTCAGCCACTTTAATCTTTTGCTGCATACTCCTGTTTGGCACTGTGCTTAGTTGTTTGGCTTTCACATGCAGGGTTGGAGGTTCTTGTCTGCTCCTGCATTTTCTTGTCTGAATTTGATTATCCTTGGTTAACACATTTCTTTGTGCTAACATGTATGGCAATGCCTGATCTGGCTACAAAGTTATACTACACTCTTCTGCAGTAACTGTTTAAATACCAAGAAAATAAAACATACAAAATATAGGTCAGGTAGCATTCTGTAGCAGACTTTTTGTAATGCAGACAAATAACTGATATACATGGGCTATGTCAACAGTAAAGGATAAAAAAAGCAGAAAGATAAAAAATAGTTTGTATGGGGCATTACTGTTCATCCTTATGTTACACTAAAATCATTGTTTAAGAAATAGCAGCATACTTTGACAAGAAAGCAATGGAGAAAGTAGATACATCTCCAAAAGATGTATGTATTTAGCAGTATCAGGCTCGCTGGATCTAGACAGTCTCCCTACTATGATACAAGTGCATTAGCTATATGATTACCTTTATCTAGTGCAGAGTCAGCCCTGTGAGCATTGTGAGTACGCAAATGAGGTGTTAAATTATTAGCAATGGCATTCCTGAATACTGCAATCTGCACTAAGTACAGGAAAGGTAAACATGGTGTAAGGAGCTACTTGATTTCATGCACATGCCCTAGCACTGCAAGGTCAAGCATTGAAAAGTGTTACCTGCTAATGGCTTGCATGTGTCTATGATTAGTCTGACTGCAGGAACAAGCAGTGTTTCACGGTCTCCCTTCTCTGATGTACAGTTACAGCGGGTGGGTCAGGGAGAAGAGTGTTACAAAAACGTTTGAAAGTATATTGACTGAGTTAGGAGAGCAACATTCCTAATATGCAAATACTGTTTTAATGACCAGAGTTACTAGCTCTTACTAAGAAATGTGCAAATTCAAGAGAGTACATTAAGCATTGATACAGATACCATATGTAATACAAGTCAGATAGTACTGCTGTTATGAAAGCATAAGAAAAGGGAATGAGGCACCATAAAAAAGAAAGGAATATATCTGTATTCTTTGCAGTCTTTGCTTAATATTGTGTAAGTACATGGGTATTCTAACTGCTGCCAATATCCCACTCATCTAGACATTTACTGCCAATTTAGAAAGGACAACTTTCATAACTTCTTTCTGTTGTACTTTTAATGTTACTTTTTCAGTACATCTAAACACTTGTACTCCTTGCCAATATATGTCATCTTCTGTAGAAAATATGGGAAATTATCTTAAATGATTGCTCTTAATACCATGGTTTGATGGTTCACATCCATACAGGTGCCTGCTGCAAGATAAAGTTGAGAAAACATTAATATTTACATTTAAAGTACTTGTTTCAGATTGTGTCATTTTTTTCTTGATAGTTTCCCCGAGTCATTTGGCACTGCACTCTGTTGACTGGCAGCGGTTAGTAGCAGTGAACAGCAGTTCACTTCCTAATGTAAAAAATGACAAACTTAATTTGGATTGTCATCAGTAGCACAACTGAGACTGTCATTGATGTGCTTTTCTCAGCACTCTGGACAGTACTGAGTGAAGAAATCCAAGCTGTTTTATACCTACCTCTGTGGCATAATGTGCAAATGTATTGAGCTTAGAGAAGCAGTACAGGTGATGCAGGGTTCAAAAGCTGCTCACAGATCATTTAACTGAGGGAAGTCATAAGAAATCTTGATATTAATTTTGGTGTATGAATGTGTTGAGGTAGGAAACTCAAGTAAGGTCAGTATTAACTGCAAGTAAAAAACAGATATATCATTTGAACTGATGTCAAAATTGTGTGTGCCTTGTGAAAAATGAAAGCATTTCTGTTGTTGCCTGTCTCCATTTCCATTCCCATGGCATTACATAAAGTCCTGATATTGTGAGGCATAAATAATAATAGTGAAGTGACAAGGAGATGTGAGAATGTTGAATGTGTCAGTACAATGCAGTAGTAGCTCTGCTCATTGCTAGATATACAATTTGATTAATTTCATGTTCCTTTAAATTGTTATCCAAAACCATTTTTGTTAATGTTTTTACTAAATATTGTCTTCTGTATTTGTGCACCACTTGGCAGCATAAAATGAGCTTTCACAGCTTAAAGGAAGAAATGAAGACTTTAATTTGGCTTGCCTTCAGTAGTGGAAATAAGCCTGGCTTCAGTGCATGGCTGTCAGCACTCCGGATGGTAATGACTTCAGAGAATGCACCTCACAGATGTCCATCTCTGTAGCACAAGGTATGATTAAAGTAAATTGAGAAACTAAGGCAGATAATGCATTGGTCGAATCCTGTTTAGAGATCACATTTCAGTTATTCTTAATATGTTTTTTTTTAAATCTGAATCTGCGTGCTGCTTGGTAATATGCAAGCAGAGTTCACTTCCTAAAGAAAACAGTGAAACATGTAGGTTAGGCTGCCTTATGTAGTGCAAAAATGCCCACCAACAATGCAGACCGCTTCACTGCACTGAATGACTAAATTCCCTACCACAGAAAACTATCCCTGTGGCACAGTTAATTGAAATGAATTGAGACAAATAAGAGAGGGTTCAAATACAGTTAATTATTAATTTTACAGAGGGTGGTATGAATGCATATTTACACACATTTCTTTGTATTACTGTCTTGTGTAAAACTCCAATAGTTTCAGCATTGCTAACAGCATGTGAGCTTTCTGTCCACTTTCACATCATTTGCCATTAACTACAAGTCTAATAATGTGTTCCACAAATTATGTCTGATGTTGCAAGATGTCAGAAGGATGAATGTGTCACTTGAATGTACTTCTTGCTCTGATCAATGCTACATATACCCATTGATTAAATTAATTTCGGTGTCAGCTTTATTCTCTGTCATATATTTATTTCTAATGCCTTTTATACATCCTGTGCACTCCACAGTGCACAAGCATGGTTCTCTGACTAATAAAAATGTAAAAAAATTTAGTCTGCCTTTTGTAGTGCACAAAAGCATGGTAACATTGCATGGCCGTCAGCACACTGGATACTACTCAGTGAAGAAAATACACCTGTCAGATAACTTTCTTTGTGGCACAAAGTGTAACTGCAGTGAGCTTAAACAAACAAAACATCTCATGCCAGGTTCGCACTCAGTGAAGTGATAATCTTAAAGAGGGGGGTCTCAATACATATTTACATACATTTTGAGATATTGTGTTGCTGTCTGAAATTCAACTATTTCCAGTAAAGCTAACAACATTTGAGCTGCTGTATGTCCACTTTAAAATTATTTGCCAGTATCTACAGTCCTAATAATGTGTGCCAGAAATTAAAGTTCAGATGTGTCAAGAATATGTGAGAATAATGACTGTGTCACTTGAATGCACTTCCTCCTGTGGTCATTGCTGAATATACCTATTGTTTGAATTCATTTTACTGTCAGCTTTTTCACTTTCATATACTTTTTTTCCATTGCCTTTTGCTTTTGCTCTCTGCTTGATGGCAAGCTGACATGGTTCACTGGCTAAGGAAAAAAGTGAAGCATTTAGTTTAGTCTGCCTTTTCCCAGCAATGATGCACTTTCATCAGCACTTTGGACAGTACTGAGTGGAGAAATTTCATCTGTCATTTATCACTCTTTGTGGCACAAGGTATAAGTGCATTGAGTTTAGATAAAGAACAGACAGAGGCACTGGAAGCTGTTGAAGATTGGGGGGCGGAGGGTGAGAGGGGCACTTAGTGATCTAAAAAGGGCAATTTTTAAAAAAACTATTTACTACCACAACATAGGTTCACTTGGCAGACATTTTAAGCTCATCCAATTTCCCTTTTGGTGCTTGAATTAACATTTCTTGATTGGTCTTACCTATTCCATGGCTGATAATTCTATATTAGCCCTAGTGAGAATAAATGTGATCATACTATAGATAATTTGAGGTGACCCATGTAAGGGATGCAGCATTTAAGAACTGCCTCTATTCATTAGCGGCATGAGGGGCAATCCTGGAGTATATTTTCTATTACCCATCCTTTGGTCCAAGTTGCATTTGAATGTGGCAAGGATGACCTTTGTTTTAATTGAATGGATAGTCTGATCTGGAACAGTGGTAGCCTCTGTGATATATATCCATCTCTCCATAACATTCAATTAGATATCTGGACCGAGTATTTCTGATGCCATTTGACTTGCATCAGTTCAGTAGGTCCATCTGTATTAGGTCAGAGGATCCCTTGTATGCCAGACATGTCACCTCTAAGCACTCTGTAGGATACTGAGTATAGTGATAAATCTTTGAGGTGGTCCATGCAAGACCCATTGTTTAGGACTTGTATCTTTTTAGTAAGGTATCTCTGTGGGTATTCCAATTGCTGCATGAGTCTGGACAGATACATGCCAAAGTGGGCATTATACAAAATGATTGACCTAATGAGGGTTTTGTAAAGGGGAACAATAGCATCTCTATATCTAGTCAAAATCAATCTGTTTATAATCAATGCAATATAGAAAGGCTTTCTTATGACTCTGGGCACATGTTGATCAAAGATTAGGTCACTGTATACACAAGTTCCCAAATGACAAACAACTGGGTCAATTCTCAGGGGGCATTGTCAGTTTGGCAGTTCCCTGGAGTAGATGACTTCCCAAAGGATGCAATGATGTATTTCTTGGAATTTAGTTTCAATTCATGATTCTGGCACCAGTTATTGTTTGGGACAAACCTTCCTGCATGATGGCAAAGTAATTTGGGGATTTAATAACTGCTCCTAGCTTGCAGTCATCTCAAACTTAGTTGGCCAAAGCCCTTTGGCATTTCCTTCTCCTTTTGAGATGTATATGCCAAACAGAAAAAGTCTCAGCACCGAACCCTGGGGGACTCCATTGGTGACTGGTTTCTTCCCCTATTTTGATCTCCTGCATCATGTGAGCAAGCATATGTACATGTATGCATTCTTTGATTAACCTTCCTGGTTGTATTAATCTGATTGTATTAAATTATATTCCTTGTATAATACAGCACCGCTTGTTAGAATGTGTTTTAAATTTGTAGTTTGGAACAGTCTTCTAGTAAGCAATGAAACAAAATGTATGAACCAATAATGACAAAAATACCCATTTCAGAAATTTTCAACCATAAAAGGCCACTCAAACGTCTGTCATTACAATCCATCAATATCAGTAAATATGCAAAATCTCTGCAGAAGTAAGTCATCTAAATAATTTCACATTAAAGGGCTCTGTAACTAATGAAGAGGTTGCTGCTAGCAAACAACTTTATATTTCATTGTTTCATCTACAAATAAAGTGCCTGTTGCCCTTGAAGAATAAATTATCTATGCTATATTAAAAAAATCATAAGCTAGTCATTTTGCAATGGGAAAGGGATGGCAAGCTGATAACAGAAACATAGTTACTAGGTAACTCCTCCAAAGGAGGACATTCATAGGACTACAGCATCCACTCCCTTTAAAGTACAACACAGTACAGTATCAGTGATCTATCTGCATACTGTGGGAGTAGAACCCACAGGCTTTTGCATCAAAAGCAAATATACTACCTGTTATGCTACTAAATGCAAACAACTTAGTATAAGTAGCACTAAGCTTCTCTTCCCCTGAAGCCCTCAGCTCCTTGTAAAATCCACTTGACACTCAACTAAATCTCTCAACTTCACAGAACAAGAAATCTGGAAAAAGCCAAAATTTATTTGGGGCGGGGGCAAAGGCCCAAAACCAGGGACACTTTTTAAATATTGCTTGTATAATCTTAGAAAGTTGCTAAAATAAAGTGTTTTGTGTTACCATGTGTTTCCTGAAAGATAGGAAGACTGAAACTTAAAGGGCTATCATTATTTAGTGAATTCAGTTCTCACTGATTTGCCAGAAAACCACAAATTTTAAGAGGAACAGACCAAAAGTATGAGCCAAATATTCTGTGAAAATCTGGACAGTTGAGAGCTATGGACTCAACTCCCTGAATCACAAGTGGTGGTATGGGTAGAGAATTCAGGCTCTTGTTTGAGCCTGAGTAACACTAACCACCAGGTATACCTAACTGGGGCATTTTACACACACACACACACACACACACACACACACACACACACACACACACACACACACACACACACACACACACACACGGGAGCAGCATAACTCCTGCAAATAAATGAACAAAACTCCCTTACCGGCATGACTCTGGCTCTGACAGCACCAACAGAACAGCGGCAGCATAACTCCTGTAACAAAGAGCAATAAGAGACAAGAACAGCTAGTTTAGTTAGTTTAACTTCCGCGCGCAAATCCACGTTAGCTTTATAACTCCACTTCATTCATTTTTTCCAACTGGTCTTGCAGTTGTAAAAGTGGGGTGGCTCCCCCTCCCCCTGACTCTATGGTTCCGACACCCATGAGAACAGAGGTAATTAATGGTTCCAATTCTGCTAAAATATATTTTTACAAAGGGTGTCAGAATTCCATTTCTCACAACATTTTGATTTGCAATTTAAAACTAAAGACAATGAGAATGTTACACATTCATTACAAGCAATGTATCTTAAACATGACGATGATGAGATTTAATATAAAATGAACTCCTATATGTGTGATGGGCACCATACTTTTGTTATAATCATTATGACTCATTACATAACCTAACCATGTGTTTAGGACAGTTCTGTCTTGTGAAGTATGTATGTAACATACCCAAACCTGTATTACTCAGGACATGTAACTCCATCCATCTGAAATATATTTATAAACAGAAATACTGCCTTTTACATAGGAATGTATTCCCGGGACTACTTAAAGTCACACTCATGCAGGCTTCTCTGAAGTGTATCTCCGTTCAGTCTGAAATTAGTATATCTCTAATTACCCTGCTTAAAAGAAAGTTCTCATGTGGCAATGAGAATTAATAAGCTTTCAGTTTTTGCAATCTTAATCCCATAGGTTCCATTCCCAGCTGGTACAACAAAATTGTAAGTGTGCAAGCCCCAATATCAAAATATGTCACAATTCATAGGTTCATAGGTTCATAGGTAGGTACTAGGCTATTGGCCCTAGGGCCTATATAAGCCTAACCAAACGGTACCCTGGCTTTTGCCACCCAAGAAGATTATTTTCCTGTGCCCCTGTCAAGCAGAGCCACAGAAGTGATCCCCGGGGTGAATTTCCTATCTCCCATCCAATCATCAAGATTTTTCTTGAAGAGTGCTAATGAGGAGCTTTGTTTGATATAGATAGGTAATTTGTTCCAGAGTATGGGAAGTCTCTGGGACAGGAATCTATCCCTCCAGCATGTTCTGTTTATTATAGTGACAAGGTTTAGGTCCCTAGAGTGTGTAGCTCAGAGGGATTGGGATTTCTTTACGTGGAGCATGTCCAACAGCTCTGAGTTTGACATAGCTTTGTATGTTAGGCAGAGATCGCCTCTGAGTAGGCGATATGTGACAGAGTAAAGCTGGAGTTTTTTGATACGGTTTGCGTACGGCATCTGTTTGAGGCCGGTAATCCTCTTTGTGAGGTATTTCTGTGACCTTTCTAGTTGTTGTAGATGTCTTGTGAGGTACATACCAAAAGGGGCGTTGTACTCTATAATGGGTCTAATGAGTGATGAGTAGAGGGGAACAATGATCTCTTTTTTTCCTGGATGAGAAACCTTTTGTGATGAGATGTGCCACGTAGAAGGATTTCCTGACTACTGTGGCAATGTGATTATCAAAGGAGAGACTACTGTCCACCTGTGTCCCAAGGTCTCTTATCACACTTTTGGTGTTAAGTAGACTACTGCCTATGTGGTAGTTCATGGGTACAGAGTTTTTACCAGAAGGGATGACAATGCACTTTTTGGCATTGGGCTTGAGGCCATGGCTTTGACACCAGATATCTGTCTCAGTGAGGCCCTTTTGTAGGATGTCCACATCGTTAGGAGTTTTGATTATGGCTCCTAGTTTGCAGTCATCTGCGAACTTTGTTAGCCAAAGACCTTCTCTGTTAGTCTGTACTTCAGAGAAGTAGATACCAAACAGGAGAGGACCTAGGACTGAACCCTGTGGTACTCCACTTGTCACTGGTCTGAAGTTGGATTTAGAATCTGATACTTTCACAGTGTGGGTTCTGTCAGTGAGCCATTTGGCAACCCATCTTGTGACATAGAGATTTATACCTAGTTTAGTGAGTTTGTCTATAATTCCAGAATGGGGGATGGTGTCAAAAGCCTCGGTGAGATCTAGATAGGCTGTGTGAACCACCTTACCCTCATCTACGGCTTTGGTAACCGCTTCAAAGAAGTCTATCAAGTTTAGGAGACATGACCTGCCTTTTACAAACCCAAACTGGGTAGGGTCCAGAGTTTGGAGATTACCAATGTCATTGTTTATAAGTTCCATGATGATATGCTCCATAGCCTTGCAGACCAGGCTCGTCAGGCTAATGGGGTGGTAGTTCCCGGTGTCTGTGGTGGCTCCCCCTTTGTGGAGTGGGATAACTGTTGCTGTGCACAATTCAGTGGTCACAAAGCCTGAGGTGAGGCTATTATTGAACATGGTACTTAGGTGGAGTGCCAGTTTGTTCTGCAGTTCATGTAGAACACAGCCTGGGATGTTGTCAGGTCCCATGGATGCTGTGTTCTTGGCTTTGGAGAGTGTGTTTTTCACCTGTGCAGCCATGATTACAGGTACTTTGCATTCTTCTGGTATAGAGATGGGCCCTTTAGGGGATGAGAGAGGGTTAAAGTTAGCACTTAACATATCTGCCAGGATGTTGGCAATATCAGTTGGTTCTGTATATTTAGTGCCGTTGTGCTGTAACTCAGAGCAGATCTGAGTGTTGCCATTGAGATTTTTGACATAGCTATAGAATGCTTTGTGGTTGTCTTTAGGATCAGTGGTGATTTTGTTTTCGTAACTAGCTTTGGAGGATTTTATGAGGGATCTCAGCTTCTTACTGAGGCTGACCATGGAGTTCCTCCAATCATGGGATTTTACTCTTTTTTGCAACAGTTTCTTTCTTCTTTTGTAGAGTTTGTTTATAGCAGGGGACCACCAGATTGGCTTCCTTTTTTTGGAGGATAGCATCTTGGTTCTGTTAGGGATTGCATGATTCATGCACTCGTGTAAGTGCTTATAAAGTGCAATTTTAAAGGATTCAGCAGTCGTATCTCTATTGTCCGGCAGCATGGGTGTCGTGAAGTTTGCCACTTCTGTCTTAAGAAGCGTAAAGTTGGCTTTGTAGAAATTTTTTACAGTGTTTTCCCTAATGGGGGGTGGGGGTGGGATGTGGATGTCTAGGGTGATTTGCTATGGTCAGATCTGACCAATGAGGAATTGACCTCTAGTGTGGAACACCGGTTGCTCATGTTGATAATGACCAGGTATAGGATATTGCTGCCCCTGGTGGGGGCTGTGAATAAGTTGATCCAAGGCATTGGAATTTATGAATTCCAGAAAACGTTGAGCACAAGAGTTGGTACATGAGTAGTTTTCCCATTTAATGGTGGGGTAGTTGAAATTGCCCATTATTTATCCTTCCAAACAACAATGATTAAAAGCTATGCCAAGTCATTAAGCATTTCAGTGTTGAACACTGGAACATGTGTTAATAGGCTGATTATCTGAATGCCATGTTTCAAACCTTTAGTGTTACTTGATGTAAGGAATATCAGTGTGTCTGTCAAGGAATCCATCTACATTCAATTGCACAACTACAGTTGGCAAGGCTGTCTGCACATCCTGTTACATGTGAGATTTGAAATGAGCACCAGTTCAGACATATATTCTTAACTCTGCAGGCATGGCTGGCAATAGAGAGAATGGTGCTAAATTTAGATCATAAAGGTGGGGCATTGAGGAGTCCAGGATTTTTGTGGCACTCCTCATGAAGCTTTACAGCCTTAAGCTACTGCAGGTGATTATACAGTGTCTCGATATAAGGCTGAGGCTTGGAATAGCTTAGCCTAGGCTCTGTTTAGTGCAGCTGGCATTCCATGCACTGTCTTCACCATCATATTGACCTTAAGAAGTGCAAGCAGGACCTCCTAAGCTGATAGGGAGCTGAATTTAGGACTGTGAACACCCCCTCAGGTATGTAAGTATACTGACCCATAACCTGTCTATGATATGGCATTTATTATCTAGCCTGCCAATGTAGACACTCATTATGCTTATATATATATATATATATATATATATATATATATATATATATATATATATATATATATATATATATATATATATGTTCATAGGTTTATAGGTAGGTACTAGGCTATCTGCCTGAAGGCATTTATAAGCCTGGGGTAAACTTTCTGTTTCCCATCCACTTGGCAAGGTTTCTCTTGAAGAGGTTAGCGAAGAGCTCTGCCTAATATAGATTGGAATCTTGTTCCAAAACAAGGGAAGTCTCTGGGACAGGAATCTATCCCTCCAGCATGTCCTATTTATTGTTGTGGTGAGGTTAAGATCCCTGGACCATGTGGCTTGAGGGGATACGGTTTTCTTTAGGTGGAGCATGTTCATCAATTCTGTGTTGGACATGGCCTTGTACGTCAGGCAGAGATCACCTCTGAGTAGGAGGTATGCAACCGAGTACAGCTGGAGTTTTCTCAGTCAAGCTGCATAGGGAATCTGCTTGAGGCCAGTGGTCCTCTTGGTGAGGAGCTTCTGTGATGTCTCCAGTTGTTGCAGGTGTCTTGTAAGGTACATCCCAAATGGGGCATTGTACTCTATAATGGGTCTGATGAGTGATGTGTAGAGGGGCCCAATGACCTCTTTCAATCTGGATGCAAACCATTTTGCGATTAGGTGGGCCACATAGAAGGATTTTCTAACCACTTTGGCAATGTGATTATCAAAGGAGAGGTTACTATCTACTTGGGTCCCCAGATCCCTTATTACGTCTTCCGTATTTAGGGGGCTATCACCTATGTCATAGTTTGTGGGTACTTTGTTTTTTCCAAAGGGGATGACTATGCACTTTTTGGCATTTAGCTTGAGGCCATGGTTTTGACACCAGGTATCTGTCCCAGTGAGACCCTTTTGGAGGATGTCTGTGTCAGCTGGAGAGTCAGTTATAGCCCCTAGTTTGCAGTCATCTGTGAACGTGGTCAGCCATAGTCCTCCTAAGCTTGCCTGTACCTCTGAGAAGTATATGCCAAACAGGAGGGGTCCTAAGACTGAGCCCTGGTGAACGCCACTTAGAGTCAGACCTAGCTCCTGCAACTCTTCCCATGTGGGTTCTGTCCATGACCCAGTTGGCAACCCATCTCATGACGTAGGGGTTTATGTTCAGACTGGTGATCTTGTCTATAATACCTGAGTGGGGAATGGTGTTGAAGGCCTTTGCAAGGTCCAGGTAGGCTGTGTGGACCACCTTTCCCTCATCTATAGCCTTGTTAACTGTCTCAAAGAAGTCCACCAGGTTTAGGATTCATGATCTACCCTTAACAAAGCCGAACTGGGTAGAGTCCAGTGTTTGGAGGTTTCCATTGTCTTTGTTAAAGAGATCCATGATGATGCGCTCCATAGCTTTGCAGACCAAGGTAGTGAGGCTTATAGGGCGATAGTTCCCGGGGTCCATTGTGGCTCCACCTTTGTGGAGTGGAATAACCATTGCTGTGCGCCACTCTGTGGGCACATAGCCTGAGGAGAGGCTGAGTTTAAACAGTGTGTTTAGGTGAGGGGTTAGTTCATCTTTGAGCTTGTGTAGGACACAGCCTGGGACACCATCAGGTCCCACTGATGCTGTTTTTTTGGCTTTGGAGAGGGCTGTTTTAACCTGAGTGTCTGTGATTTCAGGGGCAATACATTCTTCTGGTATAGTTATGGGCCCTTTTGGGGGTGAGAAAGGGTGAAGTTTGCACTGAACCTGTCTGCCAGGATATTGGCTATATTGGTCGGTTCAGTGTATTTTGTGCCATTCTGGACTAACTCCGAGCAGATCTGAGAATTGCCACTTAGATTCTTGACATAGCTAAATAATGCCTTGTGGTTATCTTTGGAGTCCATGGCAATTTTTTCTTTTGAAGCTAGCCTTGGATGGTTTTATGAGGGAACATAGTTTCTTGCTGATACTGATCAGGGATGTCTTCCCTTCTTGGGATCTTACCCTTTTCTGTACTAGTTTCCTCCTTCTATTGTATAGCTTGTTTATGGCAGGGGTCCACCAGACAGGTTTCCTTTTCTTGGAAGAGTGAGTCTTGGTTTTGTTTGGGATAGCACGATTCATGCATTCTTGTAGGTGCCCATAGAGTGCATTAGTAAAGGATTTTGCAGCGTGGACAGCGTTATCCTTTAGCATGGGGGCTTTGAAACTTCCCACCTTGGTCTTAGGTAACGTGAAGTTTGCTTTTGAAAAGTTTTTCATGGTGGTTTCTTTGACCAGGGGTGGTGGCGGAATGTGGATATCCAGAGTGATTAGTTTATGGTCAGATCTAACCAGCGAAGGGTTGACCTCTGGTGTGGAACACCGGTCGCCCATGTTGGTGATGACCAGGTCCAATATGTTGTCACCTCTGGTGGAGGTATTGACCAGTTGATCCAGGGTGTTTGAGTTTATAAATTCTAGGAAATGTTGGGAAAGGGAGTTTGTACTTGAGTAGTTCTCCCAGTTAATGTTTGGGTAATTGAAATCACCCAATATCAGGGTGTTTGGTAAGACCTTTATGTTTCCCAGTGTTTTCAGGAATGCAGAGTGGGGGTCCTAGGACATGGTGGGTGATCTGTAGCAAGCTATAATTTGAATAGCAGTTTTGCCCATTGTTAGCTGCACGTGGATGATCTCTGAAGCATCGTGCTGTGCCACTAACCTGGAGGTGTGGGTATCCTTGATGAATATGGATACTCCCCCGCCTTTTGTATTTTGGTCCGGGTTTTGTAGCCAAAATGTATGGTATGAGTTGTAGCCTGGTAGTGCTGGGGTGCTCTCTGGAGCCTTAAACCAGGTTTCTGTTACTGCACATATATCGATTTTCTCCATACTGAGAAGTGCCTCGAGTGCATGCATTTTGGGGTTTAGACTTCTGGCATTGAGCAGCATTACCCACAGTTTTTTGTTTTGTCTTTGAGCCTTGCCTAAAAAAGGCACTATGGGGGTGGCAAGAGCCTTGGCTAGTATTCAAAAGCCTAAGGGTGACAGGTGTAAGCAGTGTCTAGCAAAGCAGCGTGGCTTGTCGAGCATGTCATCCCAGGCTGACAGACACTGGATCCCCTTTGAATGACACCAGAAGCTTAGCCAATTGTTGAAATTGATAATTTTTTCTCTATACCGTGGTATCATTCTTGGTGAGGGCAGGATGCTACTCAGGGTCAGAGTCATACCAGCCTTGGCTATGTGATCAAAGAGCTCCTCCATGTCTCTTTTTATGTAGTCCAGGGAGGTACAGCTCAGGTCATTCACAGCAACATGGACAATGACACGGTCATATTTGTACTTGTTCTGGAGTGACCTGAGTGTGTGTGTGTGTGTGTGTGTGTGTATATATATATATATATATATATATATATATATATATATATATATATATATATATAGATATATATAACATTATTTTCTTTTTTTTGTCTCAACTCTACAGCTGCAAAGGAAAGAGCAACAAACCATGAGATGCACCAGGAGAGATTAACTCACCTCAGAGAGGCAGAGTAAATATGACTCAGGTCCAAATTCATGCCAGATAACTATTTTCAGTCCCTCACTCACCAGCATCTTGAGCAGGCATACCTCAAACTTGATACCAAGCATGCATGCTTTCCCTAATACATCTTGCTGTTTGCAATAGGCAATGAGAACACCAGCTTAATAGTGTGTGGGTTCAAAACCCAGAAGCAGCAATTCATTTTTATTACATGATAATATTTCTAAAATATTAACAGCAATAATATGTCATGAACAATTCAAATATGGTCATTGCAGTTATTACATTTGAAGGCATATATCCTATCCATCATAGGGAAATAAAGGCTGCTCTTTCATAAATGCTAGCAGTGAGATATATTTATTTTATGACACATTAATAGTGTCACATCATATATGGATGTGACAAAGGTGTACAATAGTAAATTATCGTAATTGTTATGTATTGCCAAAAAGTGTTTTGAATAAATAAATCAATATATGCCATGGATCTAATTATCTATTTTTTTGTCTCTCCCCAACCCTATCTCTCCTCTTTTTGGGGGGAGGAGGTTATAATTTATTAACATTCTGAGGTTTGCATACCTTGCCACTGAAAACAAAATGACCAACAGCACAGAGAGGTTGACAGACCATGGTGACTTGGCCCGCCATATCTCCATAGATGACAGCATAGGCACCCAGTGCTTCAGGTTCACAACCTATCAACATTGCCTCCACAACCCCTGCCCTATATGCTCCATCTGCATCAGGTAGCTGTGTCCCAGCTGCTGGTGCAGTGGTGTCCTCTGGGAGCAGTACCAGGGAAGTGTCAATTTGTTCACCCAGCAGGAACTAACAGGGCTGGAAGAGGATGTCATGAAGAGGAGCCTTGGTGCATGTATCAGCAGGGTTGAATAGGTCCTGTGTCAGATTGGAAAAATGATGCCACATCCAAAACTGACCCAGGCAACTTGTACAGGAAACAGTGATGACAGTTCTGAGGATGAGGACTAGATTCTCACTGTTCTCAGGCTGGATGTGGCTGCAGCTCCAGTGCCCCCCACCTGTCCCCAGTCATGGCATCCCCCAACCTTTTGCCTCAATCACCATCCTAGTCTGTCTTATATGTCATGTATGTCTGTACATGCTTCCTAACCTACCCTAACTACCTGATCCCCTCATTCCTAAGTAGCTTCCACAGGACTCCTCTCTGTTCCAAAAAAAAAAAATGGGCACCTGTCCCACAAAAAAATTATGCCCTATACATAGATCTCCACTTCACCTGTGTGTCATCTTGACACACTTGAGTTGGTCCAATTGACCATACAACATTATTTTGTTGTTGTCAGCCATCATTGGTGTGGTGACTCTCCAAAGTCATTAAATTGTGTGTATAGTTGTACATTATGTTGTGAAGAAATGGATAGCTATGGTGATCCCCTGCAAATTCATGTACTCTTTCCATTGTGTCCTACCACCTGCTTGCCAACCCCTTTTTCACTACTGTCCTATCCACCCCTTTTTCTCACTTTTTATCTGGTCAAACAATAGATTCACAAACAACACACTTAGCTAGAAATGGTTCATGGAAAAGCACTCACATTATTTCCTCAGCATTTGTGCGGAAGTTGGCATATCACAACAATGCTGAATGACAGTAAAAGCTGTTTAATTTCTTATTGCAAAAGCTGATGTTTTCAGTTTCAGCCATGGTGGTCCAGTTACTTTCATGCAAATGTGTTGAAATCCACTATGTTATGGGAATACAGAGTAAAGGCTGACTAAAGGCAGTACTGTAAAACAGTTAATGTGACAGTTCTTATGCTGCTGGATATAATAAAGTAGGTGTTCCTAAGTGGTGTGTTGCGATAATTTGTTGGTAGACTGATGTTTTTGCACAGTGTCATGGGTTCAGTTACAGCTGTAGGTCAAGTTATTATTTCATATTCCTATCATATATTTAACTGCAAATGTCTGTATTTCTCTGCATATACATTTCATTAACATACCATTTGAATAGTGCAGCAAGACATCATTTGCAAAAACATTGCAGCGCAACAGGGAAACTTATTAAGCCACTGTTATTCTGCTTATGTCTTCATGTTTGTTTCACTGTCCCTTATTTCCCCCAATATCAAGCACTTTACTGTACAGAGCATGACAGATGAATGATGATTTAATAAGTAAGAGTAATACACCATACAGATGTTCCTACATGTACCACAAAACATGCTGTTGTTATTCCACTCTGCATCTGTCTCTGTCTCTGCCTGTTTACTCTTTCTGCTTCAGTAAGTTGCACTGAGCTTCAGTTGTATTATTTAAATGGTGAGAAGTAGTAATTACTTTGTGGCATGATGAGATAATACACAAATGTGTAGATAGATATTTGACTACTTTCAGGGATTCTAATCTAGGCCTTAGCTCAGTGACTGCATTGTTACGCTATTTTATGCATACTTATTGGCTACATGTTGTTATGAGCCACCATCAGCCTTCTGTCATAAGTTACTTTGTCCCTGCCTCCATCTCACTTTGTCAATGTATTTTCTCCCTTCTCTATCATTATTCTTCCACCTCAATATTTGTACAATGTCTGGCACTGGGCAATAAATGCAACTAAGACTAAATGGGTGTATACAGCTTATGGCAATATCTTGTGATTCTTTTTCCTTCGGCCAATTACTATATTGCACTTGCCACCATTGTGCTTAGATATGTTTACTCAGCTTAATATATTTTCCAACAAGCTTAAGAGTTGGATGTACAGATTACATCTGTCAATATGGTAAAAAAGATGATTGCATACATTCTCATTTTCTGAAATCTGCTGTCACATGTGAACTTTCTGAAGTATATCTTCCTATGTGGTGAGCTTAAATAATACTCAGGTATAACATTTCTTTCTTGGAATGCTCTAAAGGTTTGAATGCAGATGGATGAAAAAATGTTTTAGAATGTTTTGTATGGCTCCTGTGGCTATAAATGTTGGCTACGCTTTTCTTTAACACACCGTTCTCCTGCTACTGTATTAGTATGCCTGCTTCCCATTGTGAAGCCTGTTTTGTACAGATCTTGCCTGAATAATTATGCAGATAAATTCAAAAGTAACACAACACAAATATGTGCAGAAATGAAATATGCACTAATGTGTTATTTCTCTATTGTGTATTCTTGTCACCAACTGTCCAACTCTTCCCACCAGTACTGTCATCCAGTAAACCCCTGTGATTCAAAACTGTTTCAATAAGCCATGTTTCCACCACCAATAACATGCTTGGCCCCTCATGTGTTTCATGATACACCTGTAGCATACATATAAGGATTTACTAAGTGCAGCTGTCATGACAAATGTCTGAATCAGGATAGCTGACACATGATCATAACACATGTTGTTTCTGTATTCTATCAGATTCACACATGGTTGTATGTGTATAATGCTTTTTGCTTGAAAGATGGCACAGAGCACCACAGAGTGCTGCTAATTCCCATTCTGAGTTCAGCACTTCAAGACATGATTACGCATGAACTAATAGTTTGCCGTCAGCAACACAATTAATCTTGTCTCTTCTGGGCATTTGGCAGAGAGTAAAAGATAAAAGAAAACCAAATAACTATTTATTTAGGTTGCATAATGTTTGTATGTCTGTATTAATTTTGTCAACAGGTTATCTTGATTTTTAGAGTGATGGTGACTCAATAAATTCAGCCGGTTAATGTATGTCTGCTCTCCAGTAATTACATTTGCAACTGTGTTACAGTTTTGGTTAGCATATTTACACATAATCCATCACTGTTACTTTGCAGTGCAATGTCCTATGTAGGAGTTGTCTGTTTGTCTTGTTAATGCACATTGTGCAAGTATGAGATAAGACAAATATGCAGTCATCCCACAATGAAATGGCAGACAAGTTTGATTGATAATCCACTGGTCTACAACTGTGAATTTCTTTGGCATCCTGTACTGTGAAATACATACATGTCCCTCACAATAATGCAATGTACATGAAGGACAGCATCTAAGTCTTAGTAGAGAACTATGTAATTGCATGGGACAATCACAGTACTGTTACATTGTCCTGTGCACACATATGCATTTGTTCCAAAACCTGTGATGCATAGTACCATTTGCTACAAACAGTGGATTTTCAACAAGTATAAATGTACTTTTTCACATCCTTAAATTCAGATTACTTCTGTGGTGCCCGTGATTAATACTATGCTCTCTAGAATGGTAGGAGGTTCGATTCTCAACGTGGGAAACTTGTTTTGAGGTGAATACTTTTAACTTTGTGCACAGCTTTCTTGTCCCATTTTTAACAGAAACATCCTTTCTGCAACACAGTGATGAGGTCAGCCTGTCAAAAGTGCAGTCTCTCCCCTTGAGAATCAGATTTCTGCTGTGGTGTTTCCAACTAATACTGCGCTCTCTACATTGCATAACTAGATAGGTAGGCGGTTTGATGTTCACTGTGGGAAACTTGTGTGTGTATGTAGCACTGTGCTGTATTCACTTCCCCTGAGAGGAATTCATTTAACTTTACACGCAGCTCCCTTATCTCACTTTTAACAGAAATATCATCTGTGTGCCACACTGATGAGGTCATCCTGTCAAAAGTGCACTCTTTCCCCTTAAGAGTCAGACTATATTGTGCTCTATCGATTCTATAATTAGATAGGTAGGAGGTTCATTGCTCAATGTGAGGAACTTGTATGTGTGTGTATGTAATGTTTTGTGCTATATTCACTTTCCCTGAGCAAAATTTAACTATACACACAACTCCTTTATCCCACTTTTAACAGAAACATTTATTTATTTGTATTTGCTTTCTGGGGAAAAATCCTCTCTGCAACACACTGATGAGTTCATTCAGTCAAAAGTACACTCTCTTGCCTTAAGCTTTAGACTTCTGTGGCACCTATGACTAATACTATGCTCTATAGATAGTGTAAATAGATAGGCAGGAGGTTCATTGCTCAATGTGGGAACTTGTGTATGTAATTCTTTATGCTGTATCCTCTTACCTTGAGGGGAAATCATTTCACTTTACACACAGCTACTTTATCCAGCTTTTAACAGAAACATCCTCTCTGCAATACAATGATGAGGTATAGATTCAGCGCTCAATATGGGGAACGCGCGCGCATGTGTGTATGTGTATGTGTGTGTGCGTGTGTGTAAGGGAGGGATAGAGTCAGATGAGCATGTCCGCCAGTATACCTGTGCTCAATCAACTTCAATCTGCAGAAACACTTTAAACTGCTAGATGACTTCACCATCCCCTTATTCCACCTTTCAAAACACATCTTCTGTACAATGCACTTATGAAGTCATTCTTTCTAAAGTGCACTGACCTTAAAAGTCAGACTTCTTCTGTGGCCCTTGGATTTCTTATATTATTCTCTTCAGTGTGTATGTAGGAGGTTTGGAGACAGCAGCAATTAACTTCTATGATTGTGTGTGTGATTGAAAATGAATTCAGGATTGTTTTACACACATTTTCAGGGGCAACATTTACAACCCCATATTGCTGAAAAAATCATTTTACCACACACATCTCCTTGGCAATACACTGCTGATGTCATCCTTTCATAGATGCTGTATATCTCACTTGTACACATGATTCTCCTATGTCTCTGGCTGCTGATAATATGCTGTATACATTGCGCAACTAGATAAGTGGATCAAGTCCATCCTTGCTTAAATAGTGTGACTGTAATTACTGTCATATGCCGCTGGCTACCTCACAACCACCTTTATATACACTTTCACTTATGAGCTGTATTTACAGTGGCACAGTGTTAAACTAGAAAATCCTAGCATCCCCAGGGGGAATAACTTTTTGGTAACACAATGATTACATAACTGCAGTATCTCACAGTTGTTGTGCAACTTGTACTTTGATACTGTGCTGTGTACATCGTGTAACTACATAGGTAGGATGTTTGAGGCCATCTGTGAGTGTGTCCTTCACTCTTATACTGTGTATACTACTCTTCAAATACATATATGATGTGTAGCTGTACAATGTTATTGTTCCCTTCAAACACCTTTTAGCATAAACATTCAGCTAATAAACAGTGTTGATGTCATCCATTCAACCGGACAGTGTCACAGATGAACCACAATATGTTGTGTGGCACTTGCAGTTTAGGAACTAATCTGTAGCTTGTGATCTTAGGTAGTAAGTTTAAATCCAGCCAATACTGCTTTTACCAGGTTGTGTCAGTCTTATTATGACTGTATATACGCTTACACTGTTGTCAAACATCTTCTGTGTACACGTATAAATGCTGATTTTTCTTACAAAAAGCTATGATATTTTCTTACATAGCAATGCTTTTACACTGAGTACTGATGACATGTGATTACATTTTCCTTACATAACATATGTAGTAAGCATTGACCTTTGGCACAAGGGAATGGGACAACATTCTGTACACTGTTTCGTTAGTATAGCAATTACAGACACACATATCCCTTGCAGCAATAACATGGTGTAAGGCCTTGAAATACTGACATACTGACATAGTGATACTTCTACCGTGGTGCATTCATTCTCTACAATATCATGAATTATCTGTGGTCAAATGCTCAGATGTTCAACATCCGCATCCAGTTGTTAGGATTGTGTGGCCTTATACTGTAATGTATAAATGGCATCCATTACAGCTATAATACGTGCATTTACAGGGGGAGAGACCTCCTCCATCCCATTTATCTCAAAGAAATTGTTTACAACTCATACATATGTAATACGTTAGCATAGATAAAGTGTTGCACTTGTGTTAAGACTTCCACTGTGGTGCTTGTGTTTCATCCACATGTCATTAGTTGGTAGAATTACATAGCTTGCTGTTCAATTCTTGAAAAGGGCAACATTATATGAATGTACTGACATTACACAAGCACCATTGTATCTAGTTATTTGTATCCATTTTTATGTTAGACGATGTATAATCACAGGTTGTGAATGCATGCCACTGAAAAGGTTATTCTGAGCATGCTGTATTGTGAGTGATCCTGTGACACAGATATTGAGTGCTTGCATATATAGCATTCCTGCACAGATTGAACGTTGTTCAATTCTGGGACAGTGCATGTACTATACAATAGAAACAGCTTACTTGTCAAAGAAACATTGATGTTGTACTACTCACTGTTGTGTGGAAGGTAACATGTGTAGCTCCATTTCAGCACTCTGACTAAATCAGATTGTTCAAATTCTATTCATAACTCCTTTCTTACTGTGCACATTGATTTCAGTTATTTGTGAAAGTCTCTATTGCTGTCTCCTGTGGCACATGCAGGCAATACAGAGGTCTATAAACAGCCTAGTATCATATGCAGAGGTCTGAATCTGATAACATCTGTCAGACAACTGTGTCAGACAGCAGTGGCTTACACTCAGACAATAGTTATGGCACAGTCAGAGGGCCACCTTTTTTTAGGCTATTATCCTACAAGGTAAGGCAACCATACCCTTTATAATAGGAAAGTGCTGTAAGCCATTCAAGGGTGTTCTTTACAACACAACAGATATACATATTTCTGTGGCGTCCATGATTGGTCTGCATTTCTCTGACATGAGTTCTGGCATGTGTTTGAAAGTTACATGATGAGAATGTTTATTATGACATTCATTGCTCACAGACATTAAGTATTTCCAAAATAATCATGCTATGCATCGCATGTCTACATCCAAATATTTCTTTATTACTGCAATTATTTTTGTCACACTGTACAGCTTAAAGCAGATGAGGGCTTCCATAAAACATTTCTTAATGTATACCATGCTGCCAGACCATCAAAAAGTGTGATCGGTCCACTTTTATGACACCTTGTGTGTCGGTGCTGTTGAATTACTGTTATGCTACACTTCCCTGTAATTCCATGTGAACATGCTCAGTGTAATGATGTCTGAGATGGGAGAAAATTACCAATGAAAAACTTATAATCATGAAATGTCATCTGATCTGTGTTGTCATTTGTCACTTATGTATGCTGAGTGTTATTATATTACCATTTAGCATTTACATGACTATACAACACTTGGTATCTATCACATGTATATATGTGATAAACCCCTTTCCTATGGGTGCCACTAACATTTATTTGCAAAAACATGTCCATTTCTGATGTGGGTGACATAACAGCTGTAAGGTTCATTTCTTCTTGTGTATACAAGCTGAGGTGGTGAATACACCAGTGGTGTCAGCTTAGGTACATATATTCCCTGTATATACATCTCATGTGCAGAAACTGCAGTCTCTGCATTCATCCCATAATGATTTTCTGTCCTTGCTGTTATCTCAACTCAGCATTTTATTAACATGTATATCATATTAACTCCTCTTTCTTTCGCTGCAGTTTTATATCCATCTCACATTCTTTGTTAGCATGCCTATTTTTATTTATGTTCATAAGTCACGTATTGTCATTTACATTAATTATCATTACATCGATATGGCAGGATTTATGTTACAAATGTTTCTTTGACACTTCAGCACATTTGCCTGCAGTATAAGATTGCCCCACCCTCTTAATTACTTCAACAGTACAATCTATGGTATTTGTATACAGTTCCCCCATTTCACTTCCCCTCCTTCAAAATTCTTTCACTGTACTTGGCCTTAATATTTCTGGGCTACAGCACATGCTCATATATTAAGTTTGCTAAGGTGCTTGCAAACGTATAGGCGCAATGAGCAGCATGCATATTCGAGTAGTGCTGCTGCTCATCACACTAACACCTTTAAATCATGTAGGCTTAGTGTGAAGCCTACATGATTGTTAATGAATCCCAGTGATTGTGTGTGATATGAAGGAACATGGACACTTCACTTTTTTTTCAGATCTGTCACTCACTTCACTTGCACTGAGATACAGCTCAAACCTATGACTCTGGAACTCAAGTCTTCTGACAGGTTTCCCTACAGTTTCAGAGAAACTGAAGCTTTTACAAGATAA
This sequence comes from Protopterus annectens, assembly GCF_019279795.1. NCBI lineage: Eukaryota > Metazoa > Chordata > Ceratodontiformes > Protopteridae > Protopterus > Protopterus annectens. The sequence goes on from NC_056745.1 coordinate 804,879,001, forward strand.
ACTGTTTGCAGAAATGAAATGAGTATTTACTTTACTAAAAAAAAAAAAAAAAGATTACTTACTTTACTAGTAGAAAATAACGTCATTGCAGAAACAAAAGATTAAGCATATGTTGTACGTATGATAAGAAATAAGAAAAATTACTTTTTCTACCATTTCAAGAAAGATGAAGCCAGTTCCTTCCCGTTTAATTAAAGTACTGCTTCTTCTGATCCTGTGATGGGTTTCAAAACACTTTTTGCTCCATGTTGGGTCTTCCAAACTGAACTTTTAAATGAGACTCAACCAGCAAAAAATGAGAGGAAAAGGCGCCTCAATACGAACTGGACCAAACACTATAAATGAAGCACCTGGAGCCACAAAATATACAAACTTCGACTTTATTAATAAACCAACAAATAAAACGATAAATGCTTAACTTATTCACCGCGTTTTTTGTTATCTATGTAACTTAAAAGAAGTTACATAGATAACGAAAAACGGGGTGAATAAGTTAAGTGTTTATCGTTTTATTTGTTGGTTTATTAATAAAGTCGAAGTTCGTATATTTTGTGGCTCCAGGTGCTTCGTTTATAGTGTTAGCTTTTAAATGAGGCATTTTTGTAATGTGTACCACAGTTAGTTTAAGGTCTAGTAAAAGAAGATACAGGAGACAGACTATACTTCTAGCTCAGAGTTTTACCCATAAGTACCCGAACTCTTTTGGTCACATAAGTCAAGTCATGTCCCCATCTAACACTGCTCTTAAGGGGGCACTATAAAGTCACAATGCATAATCTGCCTTTATAAGTAATTGCTCAGCAAGTCCTTCATTATGCAAATATAGCTTTTTAATGCCTTTAAATAAATAATTTCATATATTTTTATTTTTTTCATTCATATAATCACAACTTAGTGTCATGTCATGCTAAATTTCCTATATGTTTCCTTAATTCCTCTCAATACATTACTTATAGCACCCATTTCTGTTTTTTTTTTTTTTTTTTTTTGCAAGGCAGGAAGATCTCATCTCACCTGCTCTGTCATTTTTCTTTCCTATTTGTCTGTTCTCCTACTGTCAGTTTTGCAGCCTGTAGTACTGAAATGTTTTTGCCCACATGGGCATGTCATCATTGTTCATTTGTTGTCTACTAACCAAAAAAACATTGTACTGTATGGCTGCTGAGTTAATATACAAAGGTGAGCTATAACTGATGTTCCCATTTGCTTGCTTTACAAATGTTAGCTAGGATTATCCACAGGGAAATGTACTCTCACACACACGCGCATGCACACTCTCGCACACACACACATGCATACGCATATCAGCATAATGGTGTAGTAACAGCTGATATATTATAACCACTACTGCTGCTTCACAGAACTATACATTTTATGAGGACAGCGGAAAAGGTTAATGCAAAATCAGTGGCATTTAATAAGTGTACGCTTTGCCTTGAGTCAGAATTGTGCCGGCCAAGCAGCTATGCAAGCTGGATTACACAGTCTTGAACTTATTTATTCATTCATTCATTTTTTTTTTTCTTTTTAACAAGCTGAGTGGGAAACCATGGTGGTGGTGCTGCGGTAGCGTTGTTGCCTCACAGTAAGATGCTGTCCGGTTCGATTCTCAGCTAGAGCGTCTTCTGCATGGAGACATGCGTGAATGGGCATACCTTCGTTGAAGGTTGTGCATCAGGCCTGGCAAGCCAGTACGTAAAAATCAACTGCCAATCATTATCAGACTGGAGTTCCGCTGTGGCGACGCCTAACCGGGAAAAGCTGAAAGACACAAACAAACAAGCTGAGTGGGAGAACTAAGAGACCTTTCTCAGCCAGCCTGAGTCAAATGACAAATGTAATATCAATATATGTAATTGTATATATTTTAAGCTCCACCCACATATACAAAGGTTAAACACGCTAGAAATAAGTAAGTAAATTAACTTATAAAGCAGTTGTACAGATGTTAAATATGGTGGAGCAGCTGGGACAGGTGTCAGTATCATCCTACTGACAGCATGAAGGATATAAAGAAATTCTAGATATGTAGAACCATTGTTGCGACTGCATATCCTGTTACATACCTAATCAGAAAATAAAATATTTTAAGGTTCTGCTGTGAAAAAACACAGCAGATCTTCATCTAGTTTATTAGGATAAGGGTTTGTAGCAGCCATGGGAGGAGCAGTGACAGGATGAGCAGGCCTTTTTAGTCAAACAGTCCTTCTTTCTTTACTGAAAGACCCAATGTTAAAAGCACAGCACACCAAACCACAGTTTATTTCAGAGTCTCTGGCCATGCAAAAAGAAAGCTCCATCCCCTTGGAACTGGTTCAGAACCAAGCTTATCTTACCATTACAGATTTACCTGAAGATTTCACTGGTAGTTGTAAGCCTAGTTGCAGTGTGGCTGCAATATAGATATTAACTTAGTAAAGACATTCACATTAAGTTACTCATGGATAAAAATGCTTATACAATTTTAACAAATGTTTAAATCATGACTGTGATCTTTGAAGTCTATTGTCTTAGTTGATGGTATGATGTTTTATTAGAAATATTCATTAAGGGGAATATGCTAAGCATGCTGTTTGTGTATTACAACAAGCTAAGACTTTTTTGAATAATTATATTTAATTATTAAATATTTGATTGCATAGAGGCGAGCATCAACGTTTTGTCACTTAATTAAATATATGGAAATGATGCTGTTTTAATATGCCTCCATTGATTTATACCGATGTTATGACTGGCAAAAAGTAAAGTGTTCTAGTCTGATATTTTTATATATGCATTTTATTGTGAATTACAAAAAGGAGTGAGGCGACATGATGGAATTCTGCTGGTTGTGCTTTATTAGTGGCATATGCAATTACTTCTGCTCATACATAAAATAGGGCAATATTTTAAGATCCATTCCTTATGAATTTTCTGTGTTGAGATGAAAGCTTGAATACATTTCCATTTGGTTGATAAAAGCTGAAACCGTATTCATTTAATTTTAATTTCAGTATAATTGATTCATCTAGCAACTAATCATGCATGTTGCTGGTGGTGATCATTTTGAGCTCTCACTGCTCTGTTTGATGTCAGTAGGGGAAGCATCCATTGATACAATTTCATATAGAAAAATTCCCAGTGAAAAATTTGCCCTTTAATCTCTTTAAAATATTTGTAATTTGTAGTTGATTCAGCCGCTTGCATCTCTGTGTTCTAGAAGAGACAAGTAAACTCACTATTTGATGCTGCAGCACTTGTATTTTTTAAGGACAGCAATACAGGCATTAGCAAGCAATACAAGTCCTTACTTCATGTAAAGGAAGGCTTCCCAGTAGCCTGTTTAATTTTGGGTATAAGAAGTTATTCAACAGATAGACACAAATAACCTTTGTATTAATTTGACTAAAATTAAAACTACCTCATTTGATGCCCCATATACTAAAACAGTGTAGGAATGTTTGGAAAGTTGTAGGGTGTATTGCACTTATATGTGAAAAAGAGCTGGCATTCCAATACTGGACCTTTGGCCCAGATACCTGAATGATACCAAGCTGCTTTTACTTTATGTTATCCAAATTACAGCAATAGTCAAAGGGATTATATAAAATAAGCAGGCAGGTGTCTAAGAAGCTGGAAAGTGGTCTTTGCTTTTAAGATAACAAGAAAACAAAATACTTTAAACATTTTTTGAATCCGCAGCCAAGCAGACTGCAATGTAAGTAAATCTGATTTTCCCTATGTCACCGACCATATTCCTACTGTATTCGCATTCCAAGTTATCTTTGTATTGTCTGTCTCCCTTGTTTTTTTAAACCTTTATTAAGTAATCACGTAAGACACAGGCAAACATATATACACACATTAATAAAAAAGAAAACAAACCACAAAACATTTTTCCAGTTACTTACATTATACATTACATATATTTTCTTCTTTTATAACAGCTGTTGTTCAGTCTAACATTCTGTAAATTGCTCACTTCTTGCCTGCCCTTAAACCACACTCCTCCTCCTGATGTTACTCTGCATTTACTGTTCTCACAGTTTCTATTTATATGTAACTTGCTCATTCCCTTTTCTAAAGATCCCACTTCCAGTTCTTTTATCTCTTTCATAATATTCAATACTTCAAATACAATTGGTTCAAATTTTGATTTCTATTTTGTAGTAAATGCTTTCTTTGGCAACAGAATGAAATGTAGTAAGACCTTACTATGTCTAGGCAATTCAGATCCTGTATCCCGCACAAAAAAATCCTTTCCTTAGTTACTGCCATTTGCTTCCCCAATATCTCAGACAAAGTACTCTATAGGGAGTTTTTAAAATCTGACAACTCATTACATTCCCAACAAACATGTTTCCAATTACCCATTTCTTCCTCATCGCATCCACAATATTTGATATCTACCTGAAGAAAAATCCCTTAGAAATCTGCTTGGAGGATACAGATACCTATACAAACACTTCAGAGCAAAAATCCTAAACCTTCTGGACTTTGTTGTATATTTGGGAGCCTGAGGTGTTTGTCCCTTATGTTAACTTAGCATCAAAAGCTCCTTATGTTCATAGGTAAATACTAGGCTATCAGTCTGCAGACTGTTACAGGCTTGGCCAATAACCAGAGGTCAAAATCAAATCCTGTATTCTGCAACCGTGAGGTTAAGACCTTGACAATTATGCCAACCTTGCCCAAAACGGTTATATCACCTTGGCTGGGACTCAAATTCACTATCCCTGGCATAGGAGGCCAATGGTTTATCCATTAATGTTCTTGTTTCATTCACTCCTCTTATTCATAGCTGCAGTTTCATTTTTTAAAATGAATTAGCTCTGATTATTATCTTACACTTTTCTTCAGACTAATTCATTGTAAAGCTCAATACTACTCATGGCTGACAACATTTGTTACTTTTACAATTTTCAATTAGTACGTGTACCTAGGGTTGCCCCACAAAATAATTATAAACAGAAAAATAGAGCGTGGACATTACATTTGTTTGAAATCTTAATATAAAACTTACAAATGTAGCGACCCTTTGTGAAACATGTTGACTAAGTACACATTTCTCTGATTTTTATTTTTTTAAATAAAAAATAATTTATTTTAGATTAGGTATGGCGATACTACATTTGCTAACTTCAAAAATTAATAAACATAAAATAAGCCTCTGGAAACAGGAACCACACAAAATGAACGGGAAACGTACTTTAATGAATAAAAGCAACTATCATTAAAAATCCAACAAATTCCAGCAAGCGCTTTTGTCTCTGACCATTCAGAGACTTTATCAAGATAAAATAATAGCCAGGGAGTCAGCACTTAAATAGTGTCGCCTTACAACAATCAACCAATAGGAATGACTTAACCCCAAAAAATGCACAGCCTAAAAATAAAACATATTTAGAAATATATAATATATATATATATATATATATGTATATATATATATATATATATATATATATATATATATATATATATATACACACATATATATATATATATATATATATATATATATATCAAAAAACATACACATTAATAATACAGTTATTGCTAAAATTAGAAAAGCTTAATATTATATGCACCACATTCCCTAAATTTTTAAAATATTTATCTTTCTAGTGCCTTCAATTTTAATAAAACATGCAAGGGAAAGGTGATCGTTAATCTCAGGCCACTACATGGCATAAGTTCTTAATTGCCATAAAGCTTCATGTATCTCCAACTGTAAATGCCAAGGCCCACCCCTTGGATCAATCAGTAAAGATTCAACAATCACAAACTTAAAAGAATGTCCCCAAAAAAGTATTACAATGTTTTGCTAAGGTATTAGTGCCATTTGTAAGTCTAATGTCCCTCAAATGCTCATAAATTTGAGCTTTTAACCTTCTTTCGGTCTTTCCTATGTAAAAAAATGGACATTTCGTACAAAGGGCACAATAGACAACTTTGTCAGTTTGACATGAACATTTCTTATTAAGCCTTACCATAACCCCATTAATGTCAAAACAAGACTTGTCCATTATATATGAACAGAAGTTACACGAACCACATTTCATCATGGCTCCCACCTGTTGGCCACGGCGTGGGAGCTCTAACAAATTCGTAAGGCAACAGCCCTTCCTATACACAATAATTGGCCCGTCACGTATATATTGCCGAATATCATTACATGAGGCCAAAATGATCCAATTCTGATGTAAAATCTCAGACACTTGACGACTATCCACATTGTAGGTAGCAATAAAAGCAGATTGAAAATTAACCCGTCCTATATTACCTAGTGTTCCCCCTACACTATTAGAAACCAGATTGACATCCCTTAGCTGGAAATCCATCACATCCCCCGCTAAGGGGCCATTCATTATGAAATCATAATCCATAGATAAAATGGCCTTAAAGTAACCCCTTTCTCTCTTATTAATCACTTCAACAACTGCCTCATACTCACAGAAAATACACTCCTTATGAGTAGGATCTCAAATGTTTTTGAGAAATATTAAGTATAACCAGAATACTGTAGTCAGACTTTCAGCTGCATACCGACCCTACCTAAGCAGAAGTTCTGAAAAATACTCTAACAAACACCACACTTAAGTTATACCTCAAGCAGCCATAAATTTAATAAAACCTGAACCCATATATTTAGTACATTATAAAGGCCTCATGCTGAACACAGTAATTCATGCATATTCAGTCACTGTAATGTGGGAGTGGGGGAAGTCCATAATAACACAACGTCTGGGTTAAAAACTGAACCAAGGTACAGACAAAAGCCTGTAAGGAAGTAACATTTCTGGAAGCTGTCAGGATTTGCTGAGCAAAAGATTACAGGCTTAAATTGCTTTAACCAGCAGTTTTGAAAATATCCTTTGCTGTAGGAGTTAATTTTTGTACACATCAGATGCCCTACAAGCAAGGGCGCCTGCAGGCAGGTGCAAGGGGGTGCACTTGTACCCCCCTGGAATGGGCTGACCAGGAGAAAAATACATTGTGTTTTGCATTCTTTTTTATTTATATTTTTTGTGTTCTTCTTTAAGAAAGGTCCTGCTGGTCTGGCCCCATCATTTTTTGTGTTCTTCTTTAAGAATGGTCCTGCTGGTCTGGTCGCATCACTTCTGTGCATCCAGACGTCCAGTTCTTCCGGTCGCATCACATCTGTGCATGCAGAAGTCCTGTTCTTCCTGTTTGCCTGCCCGCGCTATTTGAAATTGCTTCCTTTCCTCTTTGCCCGCCTGTACTATTTGAAATTTGATTATTTTCCTGTCCACCCGACCGCGTTATTTGGAAATCACAGAAAATTTACAAGTGGATTACATTTGCTGCACAGACATTATGAAGTAAGTGTATAAGGGAATTGGGAAGGAATTTATTAGCTGCAGTCTGCAAAACTTATGAAGTAAGGATCTATGTGTGTGTTTGATTGCTGGACAGACGTTGTGTCTGTTACCACTCATTTTGCTGATATTTTTGACTTTTAGTGCATGAATTTGTAGCTGGAGGTACAAATATCTTGGGGCTCGGAAACATCTGTTAAGTAAAGTCTGTGTTTCTAAAGGGAGCATGCATTCATTTCAAAGTCTAAGTTGAGATAGCTGTATTTATTATTCCTTACATTTCAGATAGACCCATTATATTTCAAACATTAATCTAGCTGCTGATTATGAAGAGCTATCATGTGATGTACAGAAAAGAGTGGTGGGGGTTTACTGAGTGACTGCTCCTGACTTACAGCTGGAATACAGATACCCGATTCTGCAGCTTGCTAGCAGAAGTGAGTGTTTTGGTATCGGGAGTTAGTTTAGCTGCTGTATTTGCTGACAGGTGGTCTGGGATGGGATATATAGAAAACTGGTACAGTAATTAAATGAGCAGCCTTATGGGTAATTCTCAGCTGTTTTATCGTATGCTGCCTGTGGACAGTTCAGTTTTATGAACAAGATAGGAACAGATGCATATTGCACAGTGCTGTACATGATCTGGTAATTTGATGTCAGTGATGGGAGTTAGGAAGCAGATTGAAAGTAACTAGCAGAGAGACCAAAACCAAACTCTGGACATGAGTAGCTTGAATTCCATCCTGTTTCTGCTGTTATTTTTCTGTTGTGGACAATGGCACACCATGTCCTGTCTCTATAATGCTCAGACTCTTAAAAAATATATTGAATAGGTGCAGTTGCTGGAGTTCCTTATATAGTCATTGCCATGTTGTTTAAGGTAATGACTAACTCAGACCGCATCGTGATGAACTAATCACAGCTCATATAATACTCACCCATTTCATGTACAACTCTAATTGTGTCAGTTTGACACTGTTTAAATGATGGTGACATCCTTGGGAGATGCAAGTGCTCTGAGACTACTGCTGATGTGTGACTGCGTCGGATTTCTTAATTTAAGATTTTTATTTCCTGATTTTTATTGTTATTCTGCTATAGTTTGCTTTATTTTTAAATGATGTTTTACTTAAAGTTTTTTTTTTTTTTTTTTTTTTTACCTCGGAGTTTTAAAAGGTCTTTGCTAGGGTCATTTAGAAAAAAATCCTTTTCCATTCACTGACTGCAAAGGAATTAAATCTAGATAATCGGTGGGAGGAGATGGGAAGTAAGATTTCTTATTTAGACTTAGCAAAACAAGAAGGGATTTAATCACTGTAAAATGCAAGTGCTCTGAAACTGCTACTGGTGTTTGATGGCACTTGATTTTTCCCATACCTGCTCCATCCCTGTTGTGCTTTTCAGTTGCCTGCATCTACTGTAAATTTGACATTTGTGACCTCCTCCTAGTCTCATCTTATCTGCTCATACTACAGGGTAGTAAAAGGTCAAATTGGGAAGACTCATCACTTAGCCTGTTAAAGCTTGAGATAACTTCTGTTTCATATCATCCTACTCACTTAATGAACACTGCAGTACTTGAAGTATTAAACTTTTTTTTCCATCTTACTTTTAAAATTTGTAACCTCTGGGACAAGATTGCCAATCATTGTAGAGCCTAGTAACTGCTTCTCATGAATCAGTTTGGGATTGGTGCTTTTGTTTTTCTCCTGACGAGAGAAGGAACAAATAGACGTTATTTCCTAGCTTTCTTACAGATCACCACTCATTGGAAAGCCTGATAAATGCTTCTTAGGACTCAATTTGGGAGTAACGCTACTGTTTTGTTCCTGCTGAGAGAAGGATCAGAGTAACATTGGTCTGTGCATGTATCTGATTGACCTGTGTTTATGGGACTTCTCTGACTGGTCTGGTTGTAGTTTTGTAGGAACCTTTTCATGACCCTTATGCTGCTTGGCATTCTGTTGAGATGAGCTGCTGCTGTATGTGCTGTCCAGGATACCTACCAAGAGAAGACTATAGCAAATATACTGCACCCAGCAACATCTGGGAGATTGCTGCTTGTCAGGAAACAGTGGAGTATGTGTGCTACTGTTTTGCTTCTCTTGAGAGAATGAGAAAGTCTCCATTGATTTCTAGCTGTATGCAGCTGTGCTGAGACCAGCACTAGTACCCAGGTAGTAGCCAATAGAAGAATCACCATTATTCATCATTCTTGGCTGACTTAATTCTTTCATTTCACTCCTTACTGCTAGATTAGCTAACATCTCACCTAAGAGTATCTCCCTAAATATTTCATCCATAAGTCTTTATGGTCTTCTCTTATAATCTGCCTCCATCCTTTGAGTACTGTGACAAGCTGTAGTCCTCCACCATCTGGCAACATGGTTCAACAGTCTGCTGTTACCCATCTATGGCCAGTCTGATCATATTAGGTGCAGGCAGTGTAGCAACTGCCTTATGCATACTGACTTTTCACTGCTTCTACCAATTGATAGTAAAACTTATATAAAATGTAATTTTTTAAGAAACATGAAAGCAAACAGTTTGCAATTAAAACTTCAAAGGCTCATTCTCGAACAGCATGTGACCAAAAGTAATTTTTCAAAGTTTCACAATGCCGAACTACAATAATACGAAATCATAATAATGAAAGTATAGCTTAATTCATTATTACGATTTTGGCAATTTGAATGGAGATTGCTGTACAGTGGGGATTGGGGAAGTTACCCTTTTCCTCACTGTAGTATGATCTCGGAGTTGGTATATATAATTTGCAGGGGGTGTTGGGGGGCACAGCAGGGCTTGCCCATGAAGTAAGGGTGTGTAAGGATATAGGTTGTACAGCTGGTGTTTCTCCTTATGCTGTTTCTCCTGATGTTCCAGTCAAGTCAGGGACCCTGCAGTAAAATTATTACTAGTTATAACATCTGTAGATCAGATGTTCCAATCAAGTCAGGGACCCTGCTGTAAAATTATTACTAGTTATAACATCTGTAGATCAGTGTCTCCTGTGATAGACAGATAACTGTTTTTACCTAAGTGCGATCAAAGCACACTTTTTTGGTTCACTGTTTATTAAAATTCAAATATTGAAAATATTGAGCCAAAAACTAAAACATATATATCTTTGTTTGCAAGGGGCAAGCCGACTGCACATCCATCATGTGGATGGCTCTGTCTCACATCCTACTAAATTATACATACCACCTCCACAGATACACCACAGTGGAGAAAATGGCAAGAACCCTCAAAAAGAACTCACCTGGGTCAGACTCACTGTGACACTAAATATTAGAACTGAAGGCACTCAACCACCACTGCTTTAACCACATGTAGTAAGCAGATACTGCATGCCTTCTGTGGGAGGCAGTACTACTGTAGTTCAGTAGTTAAAATAATTCCCCTGGTTCAGACTCACTGTAACACTAAATATTAGAACTGAAGGCACTCAACCACCACTACTTTAACCACATGTAGTAAGCAGATACTGCATGCCTTCTGTGGGAGGCAGTACTACTGTAGTTCAGTAGTTAAAATAATTCCCCTGGTTCAGACTCACTGTAACACTAAATATTAGAACTGAAGGCACTCAACCACCACTGCTTTAACCACATGTAGTAAGCAGATACTGCATGCCTTCCGTGGGAGGCAGTACTACTGTAGTTCAGTAGTTAAAAGAACTCCCCTGGTTCAGACTCACTGTAACACTAAATATTAGAACTGAAGGCACTCAACCACCACTGCTTTAACCACATGTAGTAAGCAGATACTGCATGCCTTCCGTGGGAGGCAATACTACTGTAGTTCAGTAGTTAAAAGAACTCCCCTGGTTCAGACTCACTGTAACACTAAATATTAGAACTGAAGGTACTCAACCACCCCTGCTTTAACCACATGTAGTAAGCAGATACTGCATGCCTTCCTTGGGAGGTAGTACTACTGTAGTTCAGTAGTTATAAGCAAACATGCTTCATTTTGTTTGTTTGCTTTTGCAATGGAGAGCACATGAAATGGCACTTTCCATGTTCTGAACACAGCTACTATAACTGTACCTCAAGCACATATTTCTGCTGGAAAAATAACAGAGAAGTTTAAGGTTATGAGCTGACAATGTGTTTCATGCTTTAGTCCATATAATAGCTCCCTCATGTTTCTGCTTGCATACTGTGCAGTATAAAAGAAATTATTTAACTAGGCAGTGTTCCCGGGCTTTCCACAAAAAGAGGTATTTGTGACCAGTAGGTTTTCCCAGTTAACCAGACAAATAAATAAAAAAATAGAGCTCAAGAAAGCTGTTTTTATTGCTCTTTAGCACAGAGAAATAAAGTCCTGACTGTAGCCCAGATGACATGGGATCAAAAAATAATTCGGGCATTGGAGGAGCCTGTGGCAGGGGGTGGGGGGAGTGAGAATGATTGATCAAATTTGGCTTTCTAATCCTGGAGGGAAGGTGGCAATCTAAACAACTGAATGAATGACATTTAGCAAAGAAATGTGTTACAGAATGCACCAGAGCTGGGATGTGCACAGTCACCAAGCTGTGCATTGACTATTGCATAAAAGCTTGTACAAGTCACAGAGGCAGTATTGTGGGTTTCTGTGGGTTTCAGGTGACTGTGTGGTAATGGAGGAGTAGTACCAGCATACAACTCTGATGATGGCCTTCTTTGATCAGCTGTCATCCAAAATGGAGTATGATGGCAAACAGAAGTAGAAAAACAATAAAAACGAGCACTACTCGTGTCTTAACTCAAAAGTACAGCTGTCATTAGTGTTAACTTACACTATTTAGCTGAAAATAGATAACTCAACAGCCATCTATGCAAATAGAACCACTGCAGCTGCACACAGAGGCTATCAATTTGTGGATGTGAATGTTTCCCCTGCATGTATCTAGTCAAATGGTGCATATATCTCCCAAGCAAGGTCATAGTACTATCAGATATTTCATCTAGAATCTATGCAATCTCACTGAAAGTGAATGTTAACAAAGGAAAATGCTAGCAGTCACATTATTGTACAGTATTCAATCCACCAATATAATAGCAGGGCATCTATCTGTGCCACCAGTTACCAGACATTATTTATCAGCTTGGGGGCCAAAGGGCTGTTCATGGAAGAAAGAATGAATGATTATCAGTCTGGTCACCTTCCCTGAGGGTGAATTTGGGGGAATCCTGCTTCCGAAGAGACACCTACTGATGGGTGGCAGTCACTGGCTGATGTATGTGCTGTTAGAGCAGTGTGGACATGAAGCTTATCAGGGTGGTATAGGGGATGGGTGCTCACACTTAGACCCTGCATGTTACCATTGCACTTGATGTGTAGGTAGTACAAAACAAAAAAGTGCTCTAATAATTTTCTTATCTCTTTTTTGTTTTGGAGCCATTAGTTACCATGGTACCACTACCAAACAATGAAAATGGTAGAGAGCTTCACTTTGGACGACACAAGAAAGTCCTGAAATATCTTGCTACTTTGGTATATACTGCATAGGGGTTTAGAACAGTTTCCAGGTGTACAACTGAACACAATTTTTCTGAGTTCCACATTTGAACGAATACCAAAAATTTACATTAGAATTCAAACATTTCTTTTTTGGTGAGGATTGTAGCCCCCCCCCACCTCTCCTTTAGTATGCTTCTCCAACTGTACCCCTTCACTAATTTAATAATCTGTGAGGTTGTCACTTCTCCTAGAAAGGGAAATTTCTATTGTAGTGATCTCCACTGAATGGGGTGCATCTTCTCACACAAGGGCACTTAAATCAGTGTCCATTACAAACAGAAGGCAGTAGTCTTTTCAGACCACACTCTGTGTTCGTATTATCCAAACTGGGAAGATAGCCCTGATATCCTCTTTGTGGAATTTCTCAAGGAATGAAAATTCATCTTGCCAGGAGACTCAGAATATTTATCATAGGTAGAATCTAAGTTATTGCAGCTGAACAATTCACCCATAATTTCCTAATAATTCAAGACAACCATTTCCCCTTGACCACAAGCCTTCCTAAACATGCCAAAACAGTATGGCTCACAAAAGAGTTTCCATTGGGTTTCCATACCTATAAATCCTACTTTATGCAGATGACATGGTTCTCTATAGGTCTAGCTAGAACCAGCACCATCTCATACAGGACAAACTTTAAAAGGACCTGCTAGATATTTCTGACTGTCTATCTACCAAAAGGTTTCTCCTTAACCCCAACAAAATAAAAAACAGTATTGTTTGGAAAAAAAAATCTAGCACTCCAAAGTCCTTCCTAATCAAAGACAGTTATAATCACATCAAAGAAACCACCACAGCATTCACATGCTTCAGAGTATGGCTTGACCAGTCTCTGAACTTTTAATCACACTGAAAAAAATCTAGCCAGAATAAATTATTTACTGTTCTAGGCTCAAAAATCATCACAGTTCCTTTCACCACTATCCAGAGCTGCCATAGGTAAGGGCATCCTCTTTGCCCAGCTGAAATATATTTTCCTTTGTTTACCAGTGCCACACAGAAAAATGCAACAAGCCTTCAGATAATAGCTAATATAATCTGCTGGTTCATAGCCAATTACTCATGACTAGGACATTACTGCCTAACTCACAAAAAGTCCAAATGGATGCCTGTGAATCAAAGAGCAGATCTCTAAACTCATACCTCTCAACTATCCAGATGTTCAAAGAATGTCCAGACTTTTGCCTCATATGTGTAGTCTGCTCTTCATAAAATGTGTGGTCTATTGGCACATTGTTGAGTATGGAAATCACTAAATAACAACAGACATTTGAGTTTCAGAGTTTATATCCTTCAAGAAAATGCATGTTAATATAAAAATGTAAAACCTCCCATTAATCTGCTTGAGTGACTGCTGTATTATAACCACATGCAGTATTTTAGAAATGGAATATATGGAGTGTTTACTATATTTAAAGTGTTCATCTGGATTCTTTTCACCGGTCATTAATTGTGAAGAAGACAGCAGGTATCAGGATTTGAAAAATAATATCAGCTCCAGTTTTATTTTCTCACTTATTAATGCACACTTCAGAGTGTGATTTTACTTTTAAGCTATTGCTATCACTATAAAAAGACATGTTAGAATATGAGCCACATCTTAATGTGTCAGATACATGTGCACGCCAGTACCACCTCCCCCCACAGATATCTACCACCCTGTTTGGGGAAGGTAAGAGGAACTGCAGTATCTTAGAAAAAACACAGAGATTAGAAAAAAATATTCTGTGGTAATGAGGAGAAAGAACTGCAACTCAGTCCGTGCATTTGGAAGACAAAAACTTCAACCCCTGTGCCAGAGTGCTACTCATCACTCTGTATTTGGTCATAATTGTTATTTAAAGGTGCCAACAGTGTTCTTTGTTTTCAAATAATAACAAAGATAAATGCAACAGGTTTTATCACCTTGTCCAGCTATAATGGCATGCAAAAAAGTTTCTCCTTAACCCCAACAAAACAAAAACAATGTGTGGAAAAAAAATGTAGCACTCGAAAGTCCTTCCTAATCAAAGACAGCTATAATCACGTCATATAAACCACCACAGCATTCACATACCTTAGAGTATTCTGTAGTAATAAGGAGTAATCACGTCATATAAACCAGCACAGCATTCACATACCTCAGAGTATTCTGTAGTAATGAGGAGTAATCACATCATATAAACCAGCACAGCATTCACATACCTCAGAGTATTCTGTAGTAATGAGGAGTAAGAATTGTAACCCAGCTGTTGGTTTTCTGTGAATGCTTTATTTTGTAAAAGGCTGGTATTAGAGTGCCTGTATTTGAGGGGACATGACACTTCTCATTCTTTGCTTTATAGATATTGAGAAATACTTATTCAAAATTTCTGCATTTCACTGTACCTCTCCCTCTCCCTCCCCATATCTGATTTATTAAACCATGCTACTACTTTATTTGTCCATGCTTAAGTTTTTAATTGTATTTTGGTTTCATTATACAATACGAAAATAACGACTAACAAATGCACGTCAGTAACTTCTCAATGATATGGGCTTTAACCACCAGTTATTCTTTGGTTGATCTCTAGCAAGCTTGGCTTCATTTCACATATTTTAGCGTCTTCTGCTTATGTTTATTTTTAAAGTAGAATTTTGCAGCAACTGGATCTTTGCCCCCCCCCCCCCCAGGCCTCTGCTGAAAATGGAATCTTGGGTATCAAGCATACATACATACATAAATAAATAAATAAATAAATGTGCAAGGAAAGTGACTGCTGCTTTATCTACTCCTAACAGGAGGAAGCAATGCTCACGTATACTGGAATACCAATATTTTTATGAACCTTTCCTAATGGATCAGCATTGCCTTATCAAATAAGGAAGAAGAATGAAAACTTTGCAAAAGAAACACAGACAGCTGACTTCAGAAAAGCATTCAAGGTTGGTTTTACTGATTCCTGCTACTTCTGGTAACTCATTATCACAATCAGCAAAACCAGCCTTGACTACTTTTCTGAAATTAACTTGTCTATGATTCCGTTATAAAGTTTTCACTCTTTTTCTTCCTTATTTTTTGCTTTTTTGAGTGACTCAATTAAAAGCATTCTTTAAAAATAATATATATTTTTATTTATGTTTTAATTTTTTACTTTCTAGTTTTTTTATTAAAATATAACACTAATTCAGTATTTATCAAGATTTATGCCTTTTGTTACTTGCCATACCTATACAGGAGTACTACATCATTGTAAGGCAGATTTGCTTGTTTTGATTCCTGTAGTGCTGTTCACTCTTATCAGGTGACTTGTGGAGAGGTCTGCTCATGTGATCCAGTATGGAGGCATTGGCATAGGAATTGTCACTTGTTGGGAACCAGGGAATGAGACTGTTAGGTGGAAACTGCGTCATTTTAAATACTATAAAGCCAGGCATGTACATATTTAAACTTCTAATGTTACAGAAATGAAGGGAATATGGTTGCCAAAGAGTCACAGATAGGATTCCTTAAGTATGATGAGGCCATCAAACAAGGTAAGATAGACTGAATGCTGTACTGCTGTAGAAGGTAGAGGAATGTAAATAGCTGGCTCTCACCACTGTTGTGTTTGGTGGGGGAGACACTTATCATAGTAGTGCCATACATCTGTAGAGTGGTGTGGCTTTCATCCCTACAATGCTGTGGGCAAACGTGACAGATATATTAGTGTTGGGAGTTTGCGTGTGTGTGTGTGTGTGTGTGTGTGTGTGTGTGTGTGTGTAAGTAACAGGGGATAGGAGTGTGTGTAAAGGGGGGGGTCATACCTTGCAATTATCCAAATTTGTGCCCCATATTCCTCCTAAAAAGGATTGAAGTTGCTGAATAACAGACATTTCAGGTTTAGACATCACATCCTTTAGAAAAATGCATATTAACACAAATCCTGTTGTTCTTTTCTAAGTTCATGAGAGCAATATTTATAATCTGTCCCTATTTATTTTAGGATCTGTCCACATTTCTTGCACTAAGAGGTTGGTGTGTGTGTGTGTGTGTGTGTGTGTGTGTGTGTGTGTGTGTGTGTGTGTGTGTGTGTGTGTGTGTGTGTGTGTGTGTAAAAGGGAGGTAGCATACCCTTCAGCTGTCCAGGTTTTTGCAGAATATCCAGATTTTTGCCCCATATTCCTCCTAAAAAAGATTGAAGTTGCTAAATAGTTTTAGACATCATATCCTTTAGAAAAATGCATACCTACACAAATCCTGTTATTCTTGCAATTTTATAAGTTCATAAAAGCAATATTTATAATCTGTCCCTGTTTATTTTAAGCTTTGTCCAGATTTCTTGCACTAAGAAGTTGGGGTGTGTGTGAGAGAGAGACAGAGTCAGAGAGAGAGAGAGAGAGAGAAAAGCCCTAATTAGATCTAGCAGGTGGAATTTATTTTCAAGTGCATTTTCAAGGAATTGTGAGCTTCAAGGGAAGCAAAGGTTACTGCTGCTCATGCTAAGTCTGCTTAAAATGAGCAACGGTTTTGTTTAGCAAATGGTATCATTATTGTGGTATAGAATTTTATGGCAGTGTTAGCACAGCAGGTAACATACTTGCATCTTGATGCAAAGGGCTGTAGGTGCTATTCCTACAGCATGTACATTTGTATTTTAAGGGGGTATGGTTCTGCAGTCCTTAGTATGTCCTCCTTTGGATGAGACACCTAATAACTATGAACCTGTTTTTCACCTTGCCACCCATTCCCTATTGCAATTTCTTTTAATGTAACATAGGCAATTTATTCTTCAAGGGCAACTGACACTGAATTTGTAAATGAAACACTGAAATATAAAGTTGTTTTCTAGCAACAACCTCTTCATTGGTTTCAGATATCTATAATGTGAAATTATTCAGATGAGTTTTATTTCTGCAGAGATTCTGCATATTGATTGATATTGGTGGATTGTATGACAGACGTTTTAGTGGCCCTTTATGGTTGAAATGTTCTGAATTGGGCAGGTTGTCATTATTGGTTCATATGATTTGTTTCATTGCTTAAAGGAAAAATGTTCAGAACTATAAATTTAAAACATACTCTAACAAGTGGTTGTCGCCTCACAGCAAGACGTTGTCCCGTTCCATTCTCAGCTAGAGCGTCTTCTGTGTGGAGGCATGCGTGAATGGGCGTGCCTTCATTGAAAGTTGTGCATCAGGGCTGGTAACTTGGCACGTAAAAATCCACTACCAAACATTAGCGGACCGGAGTTCCGCTGTGGCGACCCCTAACCGGGATAAGCCAAAAGACACAACAACAACTCTAACAAGTGGTGCTGTATTATACAAGGGATATAATTCAATTATTATATAGTATAATTAATACAGTCAAAAAGGTGAATCAAAGAACTTTTGCATGGTTCTAAAAATGTGTGCAAGGAGTCTATGATTTGAAAACAGCCCAAAGGTAAACTTACCCTGCCACTGGCCAAATGCATTTTCTTTGAATGTGGGTTTCAATGCTGTTTCAGTGAATGTGGGTTTCAAAGGTAGAGAAGTTTTAATGCTAAGTCTGTTTTCATTGTAAGAGTATTGCTTTGTTTAGGTTTAGTAAATGTCTATCAGTGTTTGTGCTATAAAATTTGAAATAAAAGTTGTAAATGAAATTGAAATATCTGTAATCATTGTAGAAGTAAAGCATAAAAAAGTATGCACACTGAGAGATTTGAACAGTGTCTATGGCAAATGGGGAGAAATATCCAAGTAATGGGACACTGGAATGGCTGCGTGGGTGGAGGGGGTGGGGCTGCGTGGGTGGAGGGGGTGGGGCTGTGTGGGCAGGGCTCTGGGTTTGCACCCCCCTGGAAAAAATCCTGCGGGCTCCCTTGCCTACAAGTCCTATACAAACAGCAGCAGGGCCAGGCAGTAGGAGGGTAAGAGAGAGAACCAGTGAAGCTGATAAGTGAAGGGCAAGGTGAGGTGAGTGGCATGTGCCATTGTTAAATAGCAGGTACTGGAATCTTTCTCACTTTTTAAGAGTCAGCTGGTACTCAGGAAGTGGGCAACCCTGATAAAAGAGGAGTGAAGGCTGTGAGTGTGAGTGTAGGTAGTCAGGCTTAACGCTGAAATGTAGCAATGAATACTAAGTGAAAGGTGAAGACTGCTGGATTTAGTTTGTTACTTATTGCGGCTACAGCTGTACAAGTATTTGGTCTGGTTAGATGGATAATCTAGTAGGTGGCTGACTGTTAAGTAGTGATAGAAATGTGAAATGTTCTTACAGAGATTATATAACCTTGATAAGTTCAAATACGCTAACAACATTGTGACTGGATCTTGAAAGTTTAGAAGCCAATGGTCTGAGAATATTAATGGGTGGTGGTGGTTCCTTCTTGTTTTGACTGTACAATGAAAATAAGTTTTATAAGTAGTAATTTAGTCCAGTGAAGTCTAATTACCTGTGTGTTTGTCTATGAGACAGAAGTGCTAGTTATTATTAAATTTGTTTTATTATCCTTATCTCTTCTTGTTTCTCCATGAATTTCAGTCTTTCGGAGTATTAATAAATTAAGCGGCCACATTTATGAATGGCTACACTTTGCACTAAGCACATGTGTATGCCGTGCAGGTGTGTGCATGCTCTTTGGTATTCATTAAACAGTGCTACATGCTGCGCACAGCTGCAAAACAAAGGTAAGCAGCAGAGTATGTTAACGAAAGCATAAGTAGGTGAAATACATGCTAATTAAGCAATTCAACATGCCTGAGTTATTCAGGAACATATAAAACATGTGTGTACAGGCTGTACTCCTTTTAGCCCTGAATTCTAATTCTCACTGGAATACAGCTACAAACACACTTAGCAGCAGCAACCCAAAATATTTTTTTCTATCCTTAACATGTAAGTGTAACAGGCTTTAATACAAGGTGCTGATACTGCTGCCAGACCTCTGCCTAGAAGGAGAAGAGTGTTCAGACCTCATTTAACTTATCATGGATTTTGTGATGCAGAAATTGTAGAGTGATACAGGGTAAACAGGGATACTTTAGAAGAAATATGCAAACTCTGCCGTCCTCACCTGAGAACCTGGAGAAATCATGGAGAGTGCACCCCAATGGAAGCTATAGTATGTGTAGCCTTATATTTACTAGCTAGAGGCACTTTTCAGAAACCTACAGGGGATATATTCTGGGTGTCACAGGCCTCAGTCTCAAGAATCTTACATCAGTTTCTAAATGCAGTGCTACAAAATGATAGGGATTAAATCTGGTTTCCACATACTCCAGAGGAGAGAGCATCAACCATGCACATTTCTATGCAATAGCACACTTTCCTGAGGTTCTGGGGCCCATGGACTGCACACTCATTAAAAATAAAAGTTCCACCTGGTGAACAGTGAAGGAGATTCATCAGCAGGAAAATAAATTGCTCTGTCAACTGTCAGACAGTATGTAATGCACAAGACATCATCCACAATATGTGTACAGGTAACCCTGGCTGTTTTCATGACACACATATGACACACCTGTGAACTGTATGCAAGATTTGCTAGAGGTAATTTTGCACAAGGGTATCTAGTGGGGATGCAGGTTATGGACTAGAACCTTGGCTCATAACACCCATGAGAAACCCACACAACCCCACTGAACAAGGATACAGTGATCAACATGCCCAAACTAGGAATATTATAGCACATGTATTTGGCTTGCTCAAATCAAGTTTCTGATGTCTACACACATCTGGTGGTGCCTTGCAGTATGACCCAGGCATCTCAGCCAAAATACTCACAGACTGTTCCATGTCGCGCAATGTAATTGTCAGGAACAGCTGCAACAAGGACAACAAGGCTAAGGCTCGCAGTTTCCTCACCACAGGCAGTGCTAGCCAATACAGATGAGGAGTCAGAGGAAGAACTAGCAGCCTTGAATGATCCTGTCAGATGCAGGCATGCCATGGCCCTGTTTAAGAGGTAGAGGATAACACACACACACACACACACACACACACACACACACACACACACACACACACACACACACACACACACACACACTACCTAAGTAAAAACCTTTATGATAAGCACATGCAAACAGTAAAAGTGACACATGCAAAATTTTCAACCTTTACTTACCCATGTAATGGTTGTGTTTTGTGAGTTTCAGAAAGAGTAAAATCCAGAAAATATAACTTGTAGCAGAAATATTAACCAAGGTAAGTGATGGACCTATAAAAAGAGGTATAAATACATGATTATTCTCTTATGCAAGTATTGTATGTCACTAAGATAAAGCTTGATTCAACTGTAGAGGAATGTCAGCAGTAACTCATGAGTGATATATACAATAACAGATATGTATCTGCACAATATTGTGTATCACACATTAAAGTTGCCCAATGTAGACACCACAACAGTGGTCAGGGGCAATCCTAGCATTATTTTCACAAGATGCTAAGCAAGCAATAATTAGTATCTAGTAATAGATAGAATAATAGTAGAAATACAATGATGATCAAGAAATACATAACAAATTATGTAAAACTGATCATGAAAAAGAACAATAAAAAAAACAGCATAATACATTTGATTAAAGCATCTGAGTAAGCATTAGCTATCTACTCTGTGCATCAGGCATTGGCAACCCTAAGTCACAACAAAATGTGCAAAGGGCAGGGCACAGTCATCATCACTTGCACAGGGTGAGTGGGTGGGTGGTGGTGGTGGGGAGGGTTACAGGAGGACAAGCCTGACACAAAAGAAGTGAGTGTGTGTAAGTAACAAATCATGTTATCAGCAAGTATCCATTGTCAGGGCCAGTAGTAACAGATTTAAATTGTTCACTAGTAATGTTTATATACTGGTGTCTGTGTGTGTGAGGTGGTATGGGCAACATGAGTTGTGCTGTGTGTGGGTATGCATGAACACAATCAAAGTACTTGTGCTAACACTATGCTCTGGTATCTTGGACAGGTGTGACCTGTGCATAGTAAAGGATTAAGTTCACTGTCACCACCCTCAGACACATCTGCTAACATTCTAATAATATAGCTTCTCCATTCCTTTTCAGACACTGCATGATCCAGTGTGTCATTCATCTTGTCCAAGAAGTCATCCACATGGTTCAGGTACTCTCACATATCAGAATGCACAATGTGCAGTACTCTGACTATCTTTTCCAAGACCCTGGTGGAACATGCCTGTGCATTTGTGAAGGGCCTACACATATGTTGCATGGTATCTACTGATATATCAATATCAGAGGGAGGGCACACAGAAGGCTGCTTCTAAACACCTCTATCAACAACCATGTGTGTTACTTCATTCTCACAATGGCTAGGGGTAGACTCGGCCAGCTCTGTAACTGGCATAACTACACTACCCTAATCAACCACAGTTAGATGGTCATTGTTAGTAGAGTGATTCTATGAGCAGCACTGACTAACCCTGTCCACCAGGTACATGGGTACCACCCCCAGGGTGAATTTATGATCACCCATCCAGTTGTCAAGGTTGAGGTTAAATAGGGTCATTGAGGAGCTCTGTTTCACATGAAGTGGGAGCTTATTCCAGACGTGTGGCAATCTCTGGAAGATATATCTGTCTGTCCAACATGTTTTGTTAATATCACAGGCTAGGTTAAGATCCCTGGAGTGAGTGACTCTTGTCCCATTTGATTTGTGGATGTGCAGCATTTCTATTATGGTAGAGTCAGAGACTGCTCTGTAGGCCAGGCACAGGTCACATCTCAGCAGTCTGTATGATGTGGAGAACAGTGACAGAGCTTTCAGTCTTTTCATGTAAGTCACATTTTGGAGGCTCTGGATTCTCTTGGTTAGAAACCTCTGTGGTCTCTCCAGTTGCTTCAGGTGTCTGGTGAGATACATACAGAAGGGAGCATTATACTCAATTAGTGGTCTGATAAGGGTTGAGTACAGTGGAGTTATAACCTTCTTAGTCTTGGATGTGATGCCCTTATTTATGAGATGAGCAATGTAGAAAGCATTCCTTACCAATATAGACACATGGTAATTGAAGTTTAGATTATCATCCTGTGTTCCCAAGTCTCACACCACTGGATCTGAGTTTAGAAGGGTGCTATCTATATCATAATTAGCAGGGGCTACTTCTTTGCCAAAGGGAATAATGAGGCATTTTTTTATGTTTAGTTTTAGTCTGTGACTTTGACACCAATGATTTGTCTGTGTCAGCCCTTTCTGTAATATGTTTACATCATTGGGGAGGATTCAATGATTGTACCTAGTTTGCAGTCTTTTGCAAACTTGGTAAGACACAGGCCATCTACTTTTGCCTGGACCTCCAAGAAATAGATTCCAAGCAGTAGAGGGCCCAGCAGAGATCCTTATGGAACCCCACTAGTAACTGGTCTACTGATGGAGGTGAACTCCACAACTTTGATAGTGTGCGTTCTGTCAGTGAGCCAGTTGGCTACTCATCTAGTGATGTATGGGTTAATCCCCAGCTGAGAGAGTTTCTCAATGATCCCTGATTGGGGGATTGTATCAGAAGCCCTAGCTAAACCAAGATAGGCAGTATGTACTGCTTTGCCCTCATCCAGGGCTTTAGCGACATTTTCAAAGAAGTCCACCAGGTTTAATAAGCAAAATCTACCCTTGACAAAACCAAACTGGGTCGGGTCAAAAGTTTGAAGGTCACTTGTGTCCTTGTTGATAAGGTCCATGATGATTCTTTCCAAGGCCTTGCAGATAAGGCTGGTTAGGCTTATGGGTTGATAGTTTCCTGGGTCGGTTGATGGATCCCCTTTGTGCAAGGGGATTACTGTTGCTGTCTCCACTCTGCTGGAACAAAGCCAGTGCTTAGGCTATGGTTAAAGAGAGTGCCAAGTGGTTCCACTAGGTCTTGTTTTAGATTGTTTAATAAGCAACCTGGGATGTTATCTGGTCCCATAGAGGCCAAGTTTTTGGCCTTGGAGAGTGCTTGTATGACCTGTTCTTTCAAGGTACTCAGTAGAGGACTGGTGTCAGGATAACTTTGGGGTATAGCTGGTGGGGACAGGGGGGTGAAGTTATAGCCAAATCTGTCAGCTAACAGGTTATAAATTTCCTCAGGTTTGGTGTGAGTGGTACCATCCACTATAAGTTCAGCACACAGCTGGGCATGCCCTTTTAGGTTTCAGACATAGCTAAAGAATGCCTTATGGTTGTGTTTAGCCAGGGATGCCAATTTAGTCTCGTAACTAGTCTTAGAGGACTTTACAAGATATCTGATTTGCTTGTTCAGGCTGTGGAGGGTATTCTTCTTCTGTCGAGTAAATTCCCTCTTGTTCTTAGATATCAGTTTCTTTCTTTTGTTATATAACCTACTTATATTTACAGTCCATCAGGGTGGCTTGTTTTTTCGGGAGGATCTGGTTTTAGTCCTGTCAGGTACAGCTGAGTCAGTACATTTGTTTAAGTGGCTATAAAGGGCATTTGTGTACTCTTCTGCATAGTAGTCATTGTTGGCTGTGTTAGGGGGCTATGAAACTTTTTATACCATCGCTTAATAGACTATAGCATGCTTTGGAGAAAGTTTTCAGGTTTTTTTTTTGGCTCTTGTAGGTGTGTCAAGTCTGATCTTTACTTCCAATCTTTATTTTAAATAATACTGATTTATGGTCTGACATTACCAGGGAAGGCAACACATAGGGTGCAGTGCAGAACCCCCCCCCCATGTTTTTCAGCATTAGGTCTAGGACATTTGAGTCCCTTGTGGGGGTGCAGACCAACTGTTTCAGGGCATTTGAATTAACAAAATCTCATGTAAGTCATCCAATCAATGGAAGTATAGTTGAAATCTCCCATGACCAAGGTGTTTGGTTGTATACTGAGTAACTCTAGCAAGTCCAGGTAGGCCGTGTGCTTCTCCTGGTTCATGCGGTGGGACCTGTAGCTAGGGATGGTGTGGTAGGGTATTTTGCCTATAGTTATTTGAACCTGGAATAGCTCAAGTGAGTAATGCTGTTTTACCAGTTTCAAGGTGTATTTGGATTTAATGAAGATGGATACACCTCCATTTTTGGTTCTTTCATACTTGTTTTGAGGTTTGAACATTTGAATGCCATTGTAGCCTTGTATGTCCAGGGTGCTGTCTGTGGCCTTGAACCAAGTCTTAGTGACGTCACAGACGTCAGCATCTTCCAAGGTGAGGAGTGCTTCCAGGGAGTGCAGTTTACTATTTAAGCTCCTAGCATTAAGCAGCATGACCTTGAGTTTGTCTCTAGTGGATTTCTTTATGTTGGAAGTTTTGTTGTTTTGACATTGCCTAAAAAGGCACTATGGGGGAGGTAAGTGTCTTTGCCAGTATCCAAAAGCCTTGAGGAGACAGCTGAAGGCCATATCTGGCAAAGCAGCTTGACCTGTCGACCATGTCTTCTCAGACTGTCAGATACTGGATCCCTGATAAGCCAATTATTGAAATGAATCATTTTTATGTTTGTATTGTGACATCATCCTAGGTGAAGGTAGAATGCTGCTTAGAGCTAGGGACATACCTGCCTGGGACACATAGTCTAAGAGTTCAGTCATCTCTCTCTTCATATAGTCCAGAGATATACGTCTCAAGTCATTCACTCCAACATGTACTGTGACAGAGTCATAACGGTAATTGTTGCTGAGTGACTTGCATGCATGTGTAATTTGACTGATCCTGGCACCTGACAGGCAGCTGGCTATGACCTTCTCCTTGTCCAGCCTAGTGAAGAGGACATCTGTGTGTCTCACCATTGAGTTGTCTATGACTAAGACATTAGGTTTTGATGTGTTTTGCCTTAGGGGCTTAATTGTTGAGACACTGATATGTATGTTGTTAGGTGTAGTGGTGGATTCTGTTCTTGTACCAGTATGTGTAGGATGTTTGAGCTTGGGACATCTCTGGTCTTTTGGTAGGCTCTTAGTGAGTACTTCTGTGTATGTGGGTTTATGTGTCTTGACCTTATCTTGTGTGAGTGGAGAGGTGTGTGCTGACAACCTGTTTGATGTCTTGTTTATTGTTATGTGAGAGGACTGATTCTAGTTTCATGGTATAGTTACATCTCTCACATACTGCATTTGTTTGCTTTAAGACCAGGTGGTTGCCAGTATACATGAAAGAATTGCTACACTGCCTCAGGATGCCCACATCAATCAAGCTGGCTGGAGAAATGTTGGGAAACTGACTGTTCATAGTAGCAGGTAATTCTTACATACTAATTTCTGAGAGGGCAAATTAGATCAACTATTGTTCTGAGATTAACAAAGGGACTTATTCTATAGAAAATCAGAGATGAAAAGTGGGACAACACTGCTGAGTACTCAGCTGGGTTGTCTGCAGTGCAGAAGTGCACAGTTGCATTCCAGCAGAGCAGCAGGGAACCTGGGAGGGTTTCACTTGACTGGTGTCTAGGGGAAAAATAGTTTTTAGGCATTTGCATCTATACAAGGCACCACTAACCCCTGTTGTAAATGGCATAGCTACATGTAAATGCAAGACTTATATACAGGTGAAATTAAACCATTTTAAACCAGCCGCCAATAGGAAATAACACAATGATCCTTTCTCCAGCAATTCCCAGCTCAGGCAATGTTATATCCACACTCTTCTGACATAAGGGTGCAGGGGAGCTCTTCTTAATGCAAGATGGTTAGATTTGAGTTTGTGTATGAAAAACAAGCTAGATTCAACAAATCTTGATCTAGTCTATGCTAACTAAGAGATATTTCAGTGCAAAACAAGTGTATGTAATAAGGAGGTGCAAACAGTAAAAACAGTCAAAAAGGCACAAATTAATGCAGTAAAACAGTAAAATACAGATGAAAAAGTGCAGATCAAAATCAAACTAAGCTTAATTTATTGTTCTTAGGTTTGGAAGGCTTGGATTCAAGCAAAAACACTTTAGACCTCTGGCAAAGGGTGCCAAATGCAGAGCTGCTCCAGTTAATTGGGACAAAAATGCACAATTGTGAGGCTTATATACAGGAGAAATTAAACAGTTTTAAACTAGCCTGCCAATAGGAGATCACACAATAATCCTTCCTCCAGCAATCCCCAGCTCAGACAAGGCTATATCCACACACTCTTCTGCCACAAGAGTGCAGGGGAGTTCTTAATGTAAGATGGCTGTATTTGAGTTCAAGTGTATGAAAAACAGGCCAGATTCAGCAAGTCTGGATCTAGTCTATGCTAACAAAACAATATTTCAATGCAAAGCAAGTGCAGGTAATAAGCAGTCATGAACAGTAAAAACAGTCAAACAGGCACAAATTAATGCAGTAAAACAGTAAATACAGATGAAAAAATGCAGATCAAACTCAAAATAAGCTTAATTTCTTGTTCTTAGCTTTGGACGGCTTGGATTCAAGCAGAAATGCTCTGGACCTCTAGCAAATTACACCAAACACAGAGCAGCTCCAGTAAACTGGGCTTAAACCAGAACAAAGACACTTAGAATAACTAGCACAATAAGTCATCAACCAGCACTTCCCAGCTCAGAAAGGCGGAGGCTACCTTCTCCTCCCACAAGTGTGTAGACCACAAACCTTCTTATTATAAAATAACTGTACTGACACCCAATCACTTAAACCAGAAGTAAAACACTTTTAGAATAACAGGCACAATAAGCCTTCAACCAGCAATTCCCAACGTGGAAGGATATAAGCTACTTCTCCTGCCACAAGAGTACAGACCACAAACCTTCCTTATGCAAGATATCTAGTATGAAGCCCAAGTGCTTAAATCAAAACTAAGATGCTTAGAATAACAGTTACAAATTAATCAGGCTATGAACAAGCAGTAGTAAATGCAGCAGAATAAATGCAACTGAACTCTTTTAAGAATATGCAGAAAAAAACAAAATAAAGTAGAAAAAAGCATGGATACAGTAAAAGCAGCTGAATAAAGTGCATTTTTTTCTTATGTACTGACAGTGTCAAACCTATGAGCATAAGATGGGTGAGCTGCAACTTCAGTGTCAGACTGACATCCTGATACCCCATACTGTGCCTCTTCATCATTGACATCATCCTCAGAGCCTACCCATACTCTGACATCAGGTGGTAGGAATTCCATAAGGGTGGTGGCAGGCTCACCTGTCATTAAAGGAATAAAACACAACAAGGAGAGAAATACTAGAATAAAAGATTAGACTTATACTATGTTAACCTGAGTTAAACAATAATAGATGCAATTAAATTTGAAATTAAGGTACACTTCAAAATAAATTACATATTCATTCTACAAAAAAGGTAGGTCCATACCATTTGCAGGTGGTCATGCCAGTACCAGTTGTGCCTAGACAGACAAAATAGTGATGGAAAGAGGGATGATAAGCATTATAACGCAGATGGCATGATAAACACAAACATCAAATAATTCTGAAACACAAAATCAAATATTTCTGTATATTAACAAATATCTATACACTTTTATCTCTATCCATTCCCTCTACAGTTTCCTTTTCTGTCCCCATATCTCTCTCTCTCTCTCTCTCTCTATATATATATATATATATATATATATATATATATGTCTCATTCTTCATATATAAAAGATAATTAATGCCATACCTGGAGGTTCACCAGTAGACACCATTTAGTTGTCCTTCACCTCAGCACCTATGTCAAGCACTTCACTCAGAACTCCCAATGATCTGCTTGGATTCCTTAGATTAGACATGAACTCCTCCATCTCAGTGAGCAGTCGTTCAGTAGCAGGACCACCACCAATAGCCCTCCTTTCCCATGCTTTAGGATTGGCTGTGTTCTTGGCCTTGATGATTATGTCACTGGCATGATGTCTGATTTGGCCGTAATCATGGTCATGGCCACCCACAGCATTGACATTGTTAACTACCTGCTGCCAAATGGTCGCATAAGGCCTCACTAGCTTTAACTTTCTCTAATATGTGTGACCCATGTTCATGGAGTGCCTAAAGTATCACCTCATTCTCAGCCTCTGAGAATGCATATTTATATGGCCCAGATTTCTTTGTAGCCATATCCCTGTATAGGATGAAAAACAACACCAACAAATGCATATGTGTCATAAATATAAGCAAAATGACTAGTAACAAAACAAACATGAATATATGCACCACCATTAACAGAAATTAAATTTACTGCTGTATAGTAATGCACACATGTAATACATGACTATTACCCCCCCAAAAAATGGTAAGGATGACAAGAATGTGTTAACTCAATAATACATATCACCTTTAACAATTAGGAATCCAAAAAAGTTTTCGGAATTTAAAAGTGTTACCATTTGGGATGAGCTTTGTTGATGTCAGGCATATATAACAGGCATAACACAGTTGTACTAAAACCTAACCTTGCCATTGCTATTACTCATATAACAATTTTTATCACATGTTCCCATTCTCAGATAAATGTTGCAATAAAGGCATATAACCTTAGCTGAGGACACTTCAAAAAACAACTGCTATACTTTCTGTAACAACAGCAATGGATAAACTGCAGACATTATGCAATGTTATCTGAAATATAAGCTATCCCAACTGTTTAAATAAATTCTTTATAAATAAACATCACATACCTTGATAGGATTTGAATGAAAGTCCAAATCAAAATGGAATTGCAGCAGTGAAACAGCATTATCTAAAATTGGTGAATCCAAGCAGTCTTCCCTACTATGAGTCAAGTGACTTAGTACCACAATGATCTTATATAGTACATTTTAACCCCTGTGGGTACTATGAACCAAGCTTTATCTTAGTGACATACAATAGTTGCATAAGAGACTAATCGTGTATATACCTCTTTTTTATCACTTACCATGATTATTTCTGCTACAAGTTACATCTTCTGGATTTGACTCTGTGAATATGTAAATCAGGTATCAAATCATTACTGCTGATGAATAACTCAATGTGGTCAAAGTGCTGAGCAGGTAAACATGCTGTGAGGACCTACACAATGCTGTGCACACACTCTAGCATTACAATAACTAGCACTGAAAGTGGGGCTTGCAAGTGTGAATGATTAGAAATAATGCAGGAAGAATTAAGTGATTCACATACACTTACTGAGGGTGTGTCAGGGAGAACAGGCTTACCATTTTTTTTCTGTAATTACATTGAGTGATTAAGAGATAACTTAACACTTATAAATTAGTGCTTCTGATTTAACTGTGCCTCTAATTACAAAGTTATCTGTAATTTATATCAGGTACGTAACAGTTAAACATACAAATATAAAATTTCAAATACATGCAAGCTACACTGAATTCATTTTAGAAACCCCCAAAATATAATACTGCTCACTAATGAAAGGGACTAAAATAATCTTGTATTGCAAACATTGCTTACTATTTTCACAAGAATTAGTAGCTTAAATGGTGCAAATATCACATTCATCTAGGCATGTACTATGAAAATAAAAAGGACATGAGAGAAAATGCTTCTGTTGGACCCTTAATGTAAAGTTATATAAAGTCATAGCTTGACTATATCTACTCCACTTTCTCTTCTTCATTATATGTATGTGTATGTGGCAGAGGGTGCTGTTTGTGTAAAAGAAGGTGAACTTTAATATGCATATTTTCATGGTATCAGACAACACCGTTGAGAAAACATGACACAGACAGATTTTAAAATTCATTTTTGGCTTCTTCATTTGTAAACATTTGGCATTGTGTACCAGGGACTGGCAGAAGTCACTAACAGTGAACCACAGTTCACTTTCTAAAGCAAAAACTCAAAAAGAAAATTTCCAATGCCATTTGTAGTGAAAATGAGCCTTGTGCCATTGGTCTTCAGTCAGCACTCTGGATAGTAATGAGTGAGGAAAGTATACCTGTCATGTAACTTTCTATGTGGCCCAAGGTATTGCTGCAACAAGACTTGGGTTACAGCAACAATAGTGCATGGTTTGATAATGCAGTGTTTTCTAAATATATATATATATATATATATATATATTTCCTTGAAGTTAAGACTCCCACTTACACAGATGTTGTTGTGTTGGAAACAGTGATATGTTTTATCAGTAATAACACGTTGATATGCATGATGTTACAATTGTGACATAAGTCACATGAAGTGTGAGTGAATAAAAGTAGCAACATAATGAATGTGTAAATATGGGTAACTGATGAAAACCATTGTAAATATGTTATATTTACTATTCATGAAAGTAGTACTTTCCCTTCCTAAATATCTACATCTTATATTTATATACTGTTGTAATACTACATATTGTAGAAGGCCATCACATGGATAAATCCAAACATGCTTAATTCTTTTATTTTTTTGTTATTGTTTATTATTTCTTTATTTTCTTTTTGTCATGCCTTTGCACACCACCTGGCAATGTGCACTGTTCACATTCCGCAGTCAATAGCAGCGAACAGTGTTTCACTTCACAAGATAAAACCTGAAAGAAATTTAATTTTGAATGCCATCAAAAGCTCAAATGAGTCTGGTGCCATTGTGCTTCCAGCAACACTCTAGACAATACCGAGTGAAGAAAATACACCTGCTAAGAAGCTTTCTATGTGGTTTAAAGTCTTAATGCAGTAAGTTTCGAGAAACAGTAGAGGTAATGCTGGGTTCTAATCCAATTCACAGAAAAGTTTAATGAGGGGGTCAGAATAAGTACTTTCACAGATTTTTTATTAGGAGTTGAAAATGAAGTAGAAGTGACTATTAAAAAGATAACATTTGCAACATGACTGTGTAAGAATTCCTTTGTAATTCATATATAATCTATATAAATTATATTATTCATAACACTGGTGATACTTAATTTAAACTACACTTGCATAAGTGTAATCTGCAAAATATTTATTTAAAAAATATGACTCATCACCTAATTATTATGTGCGTAGGACAGTATGTCATGTATAGTATATGTGGCACCTACCCCAACATGGTTTACTTGGGTCATGCATCTCCATTTATATTAAATATGTTCATGTAAAGAAATATTGGCTTTTACATAGAACTCTAGTAGCATGACATGTGAAAGTCACACATACAGGCATGCCTTAAGTAGATCACCACTCATGATACAATTGTAACACCTCAACTCACAACTTTAAAATGTAAGTTTTCCTGTGACATTGGCAGTTCATAAGTAGTGTTTAAAATGTTGCTCTCCTTTGTTTTCTCAGGGGTTCAGTTCCCAGGTGGTATTACTCAGTCTGTATTTTGCATGTTTCACCAACCCATTATGTACTAATTAATTACCTTTTACCAGTAAATAGCAATGATTATAAGCAATAACATAAAACATCTGATGAACTTACAGTGGAATATGAGTAAATATGGTGAACATCAACATGTCTAAGTATCACTGCCATTTTTCACACCTTCATTGTATTTTGAAGGAATGGTCCCCAATTTCTCTGCCAGACCATTCTTGTGCTTTCAAGTATGTAGTTGCACAAAGGCTAGGACTTGCGAGATCAGAATTGGGTGCCAATTCAGTGACATAGTTCTAGGTGTCCTTCACTCAAGATGGCAGGTGAAGGTGATGGTGGTGCTTACTTTAGAGCTCAAAGGTGATTTGAAGAGGAGTTCAGGAGTTTTATGGCACTCTGCATAAAGTGCCACAGCAATAGATTTCTGCAGGTGACTTTTCCATGTCTCAGTATAAGGCTGGCATTCCACGATCTGGAGACCAATGTCATCACCATTATAATGACACGAAGAGGTACAAGCAGGACCTCCTGATCTGATGAGAGACATAATTTAGAACTGCTGGCACCCCTGAGTTGTATAAGTCAGTAAGATATCATGGATTTATTTGGAAATGTAGTTATTCATTATACTTGTATTTTTTAATCTTTTTTTCTGTTCTGTATAGCTGCAAAAGTGATTTTTGAGAACAGAGAGGTATATCAGGTAAGACTGGCTCACCACAGAGAGGCACTGGGAAAGTATGGAACAGGTATGAATGCAAGCAAGATAATAATTTTCAGAGCATCAGTCCATATGATCTTGAGTAGGCATACTTAAATTACATCAAGCATACATTTTTACTCCAATAGCTCTTTATCATTACATTAAACAATGAGTAGATCAACTTAGCTGTATGTGAGTTCAGTTCCCAGCAGCAGCAATTAGGTTTTATTACTGGACAGTATGTCAAATGCATTTACTATTGTATTAAATAACATTAAACATTCCATTTTTATAACTGTACATATTTACTTGGAATGCATATACTATATATGATATGCCATAGGCAGCTACATTTTTACATATTATTTATAACAACTCTGAGATTTATGTACTTTATGATTCATAATGCTTTCACATCATATCTGGATGTGGTAAATGTGAACATAGTTATGGGTTCTGTTTGCTTATATAATGAAGTATTAATCTGACAAGGCATTGATGTTATCAATGTTTTCTCTCCCCGACCCTGTACCTCTTTTTTTCTGTATGGAAACATTGCTGCTACACAAATTACCATCAGCACAAAGAGCTTCACCAACCACTGTGGATTGACATTTCATACCTACATAGGTGGCTGCAGTGGCACAACCATAGGCAGCACAGACACCCAGCACATTTAGGGTCCCAACCTTTCTCCTGCTCTGGCTGCTCCTACTGCTTCAGGTAGCTTTACCATGACCGCTAGTGCAGTGGTACCGGCTGGGAGTAATACTGGGGTAGTGATTTTGTCACCTGTCAGGAGCTGAAGGGCTGGTGGATATCATGGAGAGGAGCCTAAATACAGCAGGAAATAAGTTGTGTGTATATCTCTATGCACTAGGTAGGAATGTCTTAATTCACAGATGACAGGTGTACAGTTCCACTCAGAAGAAACATTTAGACTTGAGAGCACACATCTTTGCAATGCACATCCTTTCAAATGTGCACTGTGTCCCCTTTGTAGTCAGACTTCTTCTGTGGTACTTGTGGCTAATGCAATGCTCTGTAACTTGTGTAACTGTATAGGTAGGTGGTTTAGTTACAGCAAATGTTCACTTGTGTGTGTATGAATCTCTCTCTAGACAGTAAACCCTTAACATATACTTCTGATTTATATAATTACACAGGGAGAGGGGGTCTCCAACACTTTCTATGCCTTTTAGCACACACATCTCCTTTGTAACAGACTGGTGATGTCTTCTTCTCAAATGTGCACTATGTCCCCTTGTAGGCAGATTTCTTCTGTAGCACTTGCAGATACTATGCTCTCTAGCTTGTATAACTAGAGAGGTAGGTGTTTCAAATACAGCAGTAAGTAATGTGTGTCTGTAGTGCTAGGTAAAATGGCTTCACCCACAGGTGTAATGTTTACAGTTAGAATACAGAGAATCATTTTCAGTGGGAGAGGGTTCCTCTGTCAAAATTTTCCCCTTCAAAACTTAGCATTTTCATTGCAAAACACTGTTGATGTCATCCTTTCAAATGTGCATTACCTCACAATTGCAATCAGACTTCTCTATGGGTGTTTGAATTTTATACAATGTACAGAACTGTTGATTCAATTCCCGCAATGACACATTTGTCTTAGTGTCTGTGCATCTAGATGTAGGGAGGGTTTGGCATCACCCACAGACTCATTTGTACATTTACAGCAGGGGAGGGTTCTTACAATTTTATCCCAGACAGATCCTTTTTTAAACAGTGACGATGTCAAACGTTGAACTGTGCTTTAGCTCTCACTTGCAGTTTAATTTCTCCAAGTCTTTTAGGTTTCTAATACCATGACAGGAATGGACTCCATTCTTAAGTCAAAGTATGATTAAAGTTCATGAAATTAGTATTGTTTCAGTCTTTGATGTTAGCCAAAAGTGCTCTTTGCAGCAGCAATGTGCCCAGAAATGACTCCTGCAATTCATATGGAGTTTCATGCATTGGTAGAATATCTAAATATGACTGTAAATTATTTTTATGAGACCTATTGCTCCTACTACTATCAGAACTGTCTGGGTATCCTTCTTCCACATTGCCCTTGTTTCTGCCTGCAAATCCTGGTATTTTATGACTTTGTCTCTCTCTGTATGTAAGACATTATAATCATCACGGTTACATATTACATTAACGAAGTTTCAGTACTTCGAATACCATATGGTCGACACCATATGATCGAAGTACTAAAACTTGGAAAATGTAATAAAAAAAAAAAACAGAGCAAAACAAACAAAAGTAACTGCTGTGAGCAGGGGGCAAGCCCCCTGCACCCCCCTACTTAAATATACCAACTCCGAGATAACACTTTAATGGAGTTAAGCACAGGAAAGGGAAGGTTTCCCTTTCCTACGCTGTAGCGCAATCTCAGAATTGGTATACTTAAGTAGTGGGAGGTGTGGGGGTGCAGGGGGGGCTTGCTTTTTCATTTTTTACGAACTTTCGAATATTTAATCATTTGGTCATTAAAGGTCGACCTTTAGATATTCGAATGATTGAATATTCAATGTTCCAATAGGAACCCATCATCAATGGGTGTTGCAATTTCAATGATCAATGCAACTTTTGTCTTCTTTTAATGTACTATATATATATATATATATATATATATATATATATATATATATATATATATATATATATATATGGTTTACCTTCATATTGTCGATCACGGATGACTGAACAGCCACATCACCGAACCATTTCTGCGAAACCAGAACCTCAAAAACATTTGAATATCGAAAAAC
This sequence comes from Protopterus annectens, assembly GCF_019279795.1. Lineage (NCBI taxonomy): Eukaryota > Metazoa > Chordata > Ceratodontiformes > Protopteridae > Protopterus > Protopterus annectens. The sequence continues at coordinate 804,914,384 of NC_056745.1, forward strand.
CTTGTATTTTGACATTTCTGACCGTGCCACACCTACAAACAAGTGCTAACATGGGTCAAAAAGGGGGTGAGATTTTGCAGTTCAGTAGCCAAGAACCAGACTCGGTAGTATCAAATAAAATATTTAATTCCACAACAAGAAAGAAGGTGTTACTACTGAGTCTTTCTTGTTGTGGAATTACATATTTTTATTTGATACTACCGAGTCTGGTTCTCCCTTTCGATTCTCAGCTAGTGTGCGGGGAGTGCCTTCTGTGTGGAGTCTGCATGTCCTCCCCGCAGGTCGAGTGGCACTCTGAAAGACATGCGTGAATGGGCGTGCCTTCATTGAAGGTTGGGTGTCGAGTTGGCAACTCAGCACTGTGAAAATCTACTGCCAATCATTAGCGGACCGGAGTTCCGCTGTGGCGACCCCTAACCGAGAAAAGCTGAAAGACAACAAGAACTACCGAGTCTATATATATATATATATATATATATATATATATATATATATATATATATATATATATGTATAAAACAGCTGCACAATATAAAGTGTATGGTATGTTAGTACTATGGTCAGAAATAGATCCATTGCATCCCTGCTTCTAAAGCTATTGCAGTTCTCTCTATGCAGGTCAAGTACTGCATCAAGTACTTTTGTCATCTAATTTCTCTCCACTGATAGGTTGTACAGAAAAGGGTAACATATTGTTAGTTCAGAATGGGATATTTGATTTAACAGTATTGCCATTGCTTCTTTAACACATACCAACTCATATCAACATAGGCTGGCTTCATTTCTAATTCTGTAAGAAATTTATGTGCAATTATCCTTATTGAACCTTAGCTTGCATCACACTGATGCTCCTGTAATGGTAGTAAATACCTTTAAAAAAGATGCCCTTTTTAAATCACTAAGTTCCCCTCTTGCCCTCCACCCCCCCCCCCCCTCGGCCTTCAACAGCTTCTGACTATATCTGGCTTTCTTATATCTATGGATGATCCCATGTGATATAAACTTCATCATATTCCATAATGCTTTGTGGCTTATGTTTCTAATGCTTCTCAGCTACTTCAATATTATAATGTTTGCACAATCCTCGATGCAACAGCCTTGCCATATTATTATGGCTTTCAGTATACAGGCCTTCTGCCATCAGTGTATCATACCCAGCAACAAGATGTGCAACTGTTTCCAATTCTATTTTACAAAACCTGCATTTATCTGTTTCTCCAAGATGTTCAATGGACTTTCTAAACCAACCTATGTGTATATAGTCCATTATCCTAGACCACCAGTATTAACCTTTTGTCTTTTGGTTTAAATTCATTACTCCTTAACCTTGCCATTAGATCTAGATTTTGTTGTTTACATTTTCACAATTTCTCAGTTGCAACAATGTAAACAACAAAACTCATTACTCCTTAACAATGCCATTAGATCTAGATTTTGTTGTTTACATTTTCACAATTTCTCAGTTGCAACTTTTTCCAGACAGCCCAAGGTTTCTTGGTCTGTATAATGTTTTTCATGAATCTGTTGTATTAATGAACAGAGGGTGGCCACTGTGGCGCAGCGGTTAGCATTGTCATCTCACAGCAAGATGTTGTCCAGTTCGATCTTTGGCTGGGGTGCCTTCTGTGCGGAGTCTGCATGTCCTCCCTTTGGTCGTGTGGGTCTCCTCTGGGTGCTCCAGTTTCCTCCCACATCCCAAAGACATGTTGTAGGTGGATTGGACACTCTAAATTGGCCCTAGGCGTGATTGGGTGCATGTGTGTACCTTCTGTGGAAGGTTGGGCACCGGGCTGGCAACTTGACACTGTAGAACTCTACTGCCAATCATGAGCAGACAGGTGATCCGCTGTGGTGATCCCTAACTGGGAAAAGCCGAAAGAAAAAGTTGTATTAATGAACACAAATTTGCATTTGAAGTTTTTAATGTTTTTTCTTGTGCAGACATTTTTCTTTCCTCTAATTTCTCTGTTAATCTTTTTTGTATATCTTCTGTCCAGAAATTCTGGGCTTCTTCCATAACAGTAACAATACATAATTTCTCTCTTATCCTCAGTAGTCCACTCTGTCATCTTTATGGTTCGTTTTCGGCCTGTCAGTTTTTGTGTTTTTTTTTGTGAACTACTATTTCCTTCTACAACAGGGGAGCCATCCTCCCCCTGAGGCTGGCCTAACCCCATTGTAAGAATGTTTCCATGTCTTGAGGATTCTACACTGCCATTATTTCCAGTCCTGGCACCAATACGCCTACCAGGATTGGGCACTTTTTTATTTTGGAACTTGTGCACCCAGCTGTCTTTTTTTGTCCGTGATATATGCTGTATAAGATACTCTATATATCAGTGTCGTCTCAGTGAGATTTTGTAAAAATAGGGTCCACCTCGTAAAGGTATTCACCGAGACATGAGGATTAATTAATTTCCAGCAATACTACTCTTCTTTGCTTGCTGATTTTATCATCTCTCCATTTAGACCCACTTGTTTAATTTCTCCAAATCTTTTGGGTTTCTAATACCATGACAGGAATGGACCCCATTCCTAAGTCAAAGTATGATTAAAGTTTATGAAATTAGTATTGTTTCAATCTTTGATGTCAACCAGAAGTGCTCTTTGCAGCACCCGCAATGTGACCATTAATGGTTCCTTCTGCAAATCGTATGTAGTTACATGTATTGGTAACATATCTAAATAAGATTGTAGATTAGTTTTTATAAGATCTGTTGCTACTACTACTATTGGAACTATCTGGGTATCTTTCTTCCACATTGCCCTCATTTCTGCTTGCAGATCCTGATATTTTATGACTTTGTGTCTCTCTGTACATAAGACACTATAGTCATTGGGTGTAGTGATTTCAATGATCAATGCTACTTTTGCCTTCTTTTCATGGACCACTATATCTGGTTTTCTCACATCTATCTTTTAAACTGTTGGTAATGGGTGATCCCATGTGACGAAGACTTCATCATTTTCTCATGTTTCCAGTGTTTTTCAGCTACTTCAGTATTATAATCTTTGCACAATCCCCAGTGCAATAGCCTTGGCACATTATTATGCCTTTCAGTATACAGTCCGTCTGCCATTAGTATACCACAACCAGCAACAATTTGTGCAACTGTTTCCAATTCTGTTTTACAAACATTACATTTGTCTGTTTCTCCCACATGTTCAATGGACTTTGTAAACCAATGTGTATGTAGTCTTACTATCTTGGGCCACCAATATTAACCTTTCATCTTTTGGTTTGAATTTGCCTCTCCTTAACTATTCCTGCATTTGATCCTGATCAACATGAGGTTCTTCCAGGAGTTTTCTATACTTGCAACTATATTTATGTAATTTCCACATTTCTTGTCTTCTCATCTGATCCTTCACATTATATTCTTTCTTTTGCTTTATGGCACATTCAGTTGTTGCCTGATTTTTATCTATTTCTGGTTTGATCTCCATTTCTGCTTGGCACTGACATGCTCCTGCTAGATTAAGAAGGGAAGTCATCTTAGATTTATTCTCCTCATGGTGGTGCTGCGGTAGCATTGTCGCCTCACAGTAAGACGCTGTCCGGTTCAATTCTCAGCTAGACCGTCTTCTGCGTGGAGACATGTGTGAATGGGCGTACCTTCGTTGAAGGTTGTGCGTCAGGGCTGGTAACTCGGCACATAAAAATCAACTACCAATCATTAGCGGACCGGAATTCTGCTGTGGCGACCCCTGACTGGGAAAAGCCAAAAGACACAAACAAATGTTTCAAAACTTTCACTTTGTTTGGGTCTTGTGAGGTCAGCAGATATGTATGCAGTCCCAAGACTGCAGATCTATACATGTAATCAATTTCAAGGAGGCCCATACCGCCTTCGGAATGGGGAATATATAATCTTTGTATGCACTGATTTTTATAAATCATTTGATGAGGATGAAGCATCCTTCTTGATTTCCTGTCTAATCTATCCATCATCTTTTTGGGCCATGCAGTCACTCCAAAACTGTAAGTTAGGACAGGAAGTGCAAATTGGTTTATAGCTTGAATTTTGTTCCTAGATGTCAACACTATTTTCAGGATTAATTTAAGTCTTCTAAAGTATTCCTTACTAAGTTTTAATTGCATTTGTTTATATTTTATTGTTGATCTTTCATCAATTCCCAAATATTTATACACTCCCTCTTGCTAAAATTCTTTTATATCACATTTTTGTCCCAAACTGATGTTTTCATTGTGCTGCAGCTTTCCTGCTTTAAAGGTTGCTTTTGAACATTTGTCAAGACCAAATGACATTCTTATATCATCTGAACTACTTGCAGTTGTGCTTTCAGTTCCTCATCTGATGACCTATACAGTTTTAAACCGAATTATAGCCATGACCTAATCTGTTAAGCAGACAGCTTAATGGGTTAAGGGCAAGACAAAAGAGCATTGGTGACAGAGTGTCACCCTTGAATATCCCCCTTTGGATTTTTATCCCTGGAACAATAATTTGTCATTTATCATGGCTTAACTGCAGAGTGGTTTGCCACTGTTTCATGGTCGCTTTGATGGAGTTTGTCAGTGTAGGGTGTACCTTATACATTTCTAAGCACTCTTTTATCCATGAATGTGGGATACTGTCAAATGCTTTTTTTGTAGTCAATCCATGCCACACTTAGATTCTTCCCATTTTTACAGTTCTCCACTATGACTTTATTTAGCAACAAATGATCTTTAGTTCTATATGACTTTCTTTTATTGGCCTTTTGTTCTATTGCCATAATTGAGTTTTCTTCTAAATGACTATAAACTCTGTCGACATCAATTCCAGTGTATAGTTTATATACTGTTGGAAGGCAAGTTATTGGTCTAAAATTTTTAGGGTAGCTTGCAGGTTCAATTCTAAGTAGGAGCATTGTTTATCCTGTTGTTAGCCAGGTTGGTTTCTGTTTGGGGTGCGCATATAAGTAGTTCTTATTCACAGCTAAATCTTTGTGCAAAGATGTTAATACTTTTAACCACAAGTTAGGTACTGCATCTGGGCCTGGAATTTTCCAATTAGAGGCTTTTCTTAACTTGGTTTCAATCTCTCTGGCTGTTACTTCATCCCATTTCATATCCTGTCCCTTTGAACTTCTTAGTCTTTCTTTTACTTCTTCTGTCTATTTAGCATCCTTGTTATATTCCACAGGATCTTCATAAATGCTTCTCTAAAACGTATCTAGTTTTTCTTTTTTTGGTGGTCTTTCAATTCCTTTTACCTTGTTTCTCAATTCTGTATAAAACTTTTTTGGGTCATCAGTAAATTGCTTATTTTGTGCTTTTCTTTATATTTATCTGTGTATCTTCTAAATTTTTCTGCCTGTGCTGATATTTTTAGTTTATTATTTGTGAAAGTGCATGATAGATCCTGATCCATTATAATACTGCACATTGCTTTTATCACATCGATCTTTATGAGCATTCTTGTTTATCAGTTCCCTCTTCTATATTCTTCTAACAGTGACACTTCTTGTTTTAATTGCTTTATAGTTTTCTCTACTTCAATACTTCAATGATGGTATTCAATTTCTCCCCTTCCTTTCCCTTACTACCCTGTGTTCTTGTGGTAGAGGTTTATCAGTTATTAATTTGGCAGCACAGTAAAATATCCTGTTTACTTCTGTTATATCACCTGGATCTCTATGGACAATCCTAATTACTGTGTTCATTTGTTTTATCAAACGTCTGACTTTTTGGGTTTTATTGACATTCTGCAGTCTATTTTCTTTCATTGATCTTAATATGTCTATCCATCTCAATTAAATCAAGCAACTCTTCTCTTAGCTCATTTTCTTCTAAACTGAAGGCACATTTTTTTGTTCTCATTTCCTGCGGGCATTCTATAGAAAGTTCTTTAGCACCTTCCTGTGGCATATTCTCTTCAATTTCATCCTGTGTCATCCTTTGTTCTGTCATATGGGAATTCACTGGCCTATCACTCCTCAACATTGACCACATCAGAGTTCCCACAGTTTCCTCTTCCTTTCCTTGCTGTCCCGCTTCAAGTGAATGTTTATATTGGTTTCCTGTGGAAGGCTCCAAAATATCTTCATATGGCAACTGACCAGTTGCTTCCCGTTCCACTGGTTTCTCCTTAATTTGGATGTTCATTGCTGTATCCTGCTGTGGTGCTTTCTGACTTAGATTTTCTACACTGAATCCTTCACTTTGCAGGTACTCCATAACCTCAATTTCTATTTCTTTAACTTATCCATTACTAATCTTCTTTTTTTACGTTTCCTCTTTGCCTTCTTATTTTTTGTATTGTTAAGTTTTCCATGTCTGGATTCCTTTGCCTGTATTTCTCTTCAAATATATTTGGTGCTGCTCTTTTTGTATTGATTATTTTTGCTTTCTCCTTTGCATATATTTTACACCATATTAAATCCCTTTTTCTTTCCCATGTCCATATTTCTTCTTCAGATGTCTCCTGATCTTCCTGTTCCTCCTTACTTTGGGGACTCATTCTATCATGCTGTGATGTAACCTGTGTTAAACTTTCTACACTAAATCCTTCACTTTGCAGGTATTCCATAACTTCAGCTTCTATTTTTTAACTTCTACTTTACAAATCTTCTTTTCTACATTCTGTCTTTGTGATATTATTTTTTATTGTGAATTTTTCCATATCTGGATGCCTTTGCCTGTATTTCTCTTTGAGTATCTTTGGGGCTGCTTTTTTGTATTGATTAATTTGGCTTTTGATTTTGCATAAATATTGCACCATATCAAATCTCTCTTTCTTTTCCATGTCTATATTTCTTTTTTATACTTCTTGAAAATCTCTAGGTTTTGTTGTTTATATTTTCACACTTTCTCAGATGCTTCTTTTTCTAAACAGATCAAAGTTTCATGGTCTGTATAATGTTTTTCACAAATCTGTTATATTAATGAACACAGATTTTTATTTGAAGCTTCTGACAGTTTTTTTCTTTTGGAAGTATTTTCTTTCCTCTAATTTTTGCCTCAGTCTTTTTGTATATATTGTGCCTGGAAATTCTGGGATTTTTGTATAATAGTAACAATACATAATATAGTAACAATACATAATTTCTTTCTTATCCTCAATAGTCCACTCTATCGTCTTTATGGCTCTTCTTTGACCTATCAGTTTTTGTGATTTTTGTGGACTGCAACTTCCTTCTACAACAGGAGGGCCATTCTCCCCCTGGGCCTGGCCTGGCCCCATTGTAGGAATGTTTTCATATTTTTGAGAATTCTACACTGTCATTTTTTCCAGTCCTGACAATGCACCTACCAGGATTGGACACTTTTTTATCCTGTGTCTTGTGCACCCAGCTATATTTTTTAATTTTGACCTACTTCTGTCCATGATATATGTTATATAAAATATAGTCTATATATTATCTAGGTGAGATTTTGTGAAAAACAGGGTCCACCTCATGAAGGTACTCACCAAGACTTGTTGAGGATAAATTCAATTTCAGCAATACTGCTCACCTTTGCTTGTTGACTTATCATCTCTCCATTCGAACCCCCACCCACTTGCAAACATAGATTAATATACTGCTTTCTAGCTTGCTGAATTACATAGATAGCTATTCAAGTCTAGCAAAGGGCAGAATATTGTGGTTGTTTTGACATGCAACAATATCTTGCCCAACATATTTCTATCACTTTTAGTTGACAAAGGCATGTCAGGACATTGATGAGGTCATCCCATTGAAATATGTGTTCTGTGTACCTTGAGGTAACATTTTCCCTATGGTGCACGTAGTTAAGACTAAATTCTGTAGCATGTATATTTACATAAGCAGCTGATCAAATCTGCTAAGGTATGTGTATGCCTACATATTAGTGAACAAGTGGGGCTTAAATAACAGATGGTTATATGGCTAAATCATTGTTTAGTGATCAATGGTCTTCCTAAAGCCTTTGTATCTCTTAAAAGGATTTTTATTAGAAACATAACCATATATATTATTGCTTAGTTTTCACCTTGAAGTGCGTCCTTAATGATCTATGTACATTAAACACTCCTGTGGTTGAAGCAATTAATGCATAGGTCTGTATATCATGATGGCTGGGAGGCAGGTATTCAAGTCCAGCAACATGAATGCTCTTAATTCTATGACTTTCAAGAAACATTTAAATGTTTTTTAGTATTTTCTTCAAAATCTAAACATTTAAAGCCAAAAATAGCTTATTCATCTAATGTTGATGTGCTCCCTGCTGTAAAGTGATAACAAAGTGTGAGTGGACCTGTGTTTTGAAATTATTTTTCTAATGTGTAGTTGATGTTCCTGCATTGACTGGTATAAGTCCTTATGAGCATGTCTAGTATAATGCTGTATTATGTGTATGCCCTTTAACACACAGCAAATAAAGTAATCACTGTTATGAGATAGTTATACTAATCAGTTTTACATATTAAAACCTTTCTTTCCTGGCCTCCTTTGACTTGGCTCTGCAAACTTCTGTGCAATAGAGCTACTGACATAGGCATGGAGGATGTCAACCTTTGTTACAGGCCAGTGTACAGCTCATGCATGTGAAATGTACATTTTACACAGTTCTGTCAATAACTGTCATTCCTGATGCAGCTGTTTGTATGCTGTCATACATGTAATAGCAATGTATACCACAAAACACACCTCACGGCAAGGTGTGATGTAGAACATGCTGCTATACTACTTTTAATAATACTGTTGTAAATCAACATGCAGAGTGTTGCAGCAGCAGCAAGGACACGTATAAAATTGATGCTTACCCTCCTAAAATGCAATATAAAAATCAGTTAATGTTGACATGGCATTTGATACATTTCCCATACAGCTGATGGCATGTCATTTGCTTTCCCTCAGTCATATATGTGATGTCTATAAATTCCTTGTTCTTCATATCACACAAATGTACATCAGATGCACACACATATATATATATATATATATATATATATATATATATATATATAATATAATATATATATATATATATATATATATATATATATATATATAATATATATATATATATATATATATATATAAAATGGCGTATTAGACATACAGAAGACTGTATGCACAGGAGTGACTACACATGACATTTGACTGGATTCAGGTGCATTTTACTATTATGTCAGAGGACCGTGTCCCCTCATTTATCTCATACATAAATCTCACATATGTTATATTGACACATATGTAACTATGTCTAGAAGCACACGTTTCTGTTTATTTGTTGCTCAAACTGACAATTCTGAAGATGGCAGGTTTTTATGTCTTGCAGGAGATACATACATGACATGTATCAACAGACTTTCTAACATTCACATCACAGTTGCTGACACAAGATGACCTTTCTGGAAGTAATCATTACTCTTGCCATGATTTTACAGCTGTACACAATTCCCCTATATACTGTATCTCCTCAAATTTTAAATGTGTGGATTTTGCCATTACAAATTTATGGTATTGTTTATTCATACATGTAAGGCATGTAAAAGGTTAACATGCTATCATGTCTCACTTGTTTTCAAATATCAATGTAGTAAATAGTTAATTTACTTTCCCTTGCCTGATTGTCAGAATTTCATTCACACTCTTTGCAATAACTCCATCATATTCGATTATCCTATCGCATGTACTGTCCTTGGCATCTGTTATCTGAACTGTGCAAGTTAATTACACATTAGTATGAAATTATAATACATTGTTGGGTGTGTCCATTCCATCTCATCTGGTTTTGTCAGCATTTCTTTTTTACATTCCATATAAATGAGATCAACCACACATGATTAATAGTATTATGACACATAATTAATTATGAGTAATATTGTTTGTACAGTGATCTCTTGCTATAACAATATGTTTCCTCTATAAACTTCCCCTAGCCCCTTTTTTAGTTTTTTATTAAATTGCCTTTGATTTGTACTGTGCCATTATGTGTGCTCGCTGAGTATGAGATTGTTAAGATTCTGTTGTTTATGCTTTGTGCTTGAGCCTGTCTCCACCTTGACATGGCCACTAACAGCTATTCTGGCCATGAACAGATAGTGTTCAAGGTGTAGGCTTACATGTGGCTTGCATATTCAATTAGCACTGCTAGACGTTACACAAACATTGACAAAGCATGTAGGTTAATATGATGTGTACATGTTCATTAATGAATCCCCAGAAAAATATCACCATAAAAGACGACAGTGGGACAATGACAAAATTTGTCTTTAGGGAAAAGGGTGGTAATTTAACTGGGGTGATTGTGATACATACATATATATATATATATATATATATATATATATATATATATATATACATAAATGTGATGGACAAGAAAATGAATAGCATAATTATACAGAACTGTTAAAAATGATTCTGCAAAATGTATAGATATTTATATTGGTATATCTAGTGTGTGTGTGTGTGTGTGTGTGTGTGTGTGTGTGTGTGTGTGTGTGTGTGTGGAGATTTTTTTTTCCTTTTCTCACCCCACACTAGAATTATGGAAATTGTACTAAAGACATAACATGGAAAAGCCAAATAGCTAGAATGACCTGAAAAGAAGTTCAGTGGCATTCTTTGGTGTCGATTTTGTATCCGAGAATAATAGATCTGATTCACCCGAAAGACTGTTGATATTCAACTATGAAAGAAGTTTATCTTATTCCTACAAGTGTGAAGGTTAAATAATTAATGTGGGTAGAGGACAGGAATGTCCTAATAGGTTTGAATTGTAATGTTGATAGAAATGGGAAAGAATTAACAATAGAGTTACAGGTGTTATAATGGTTAAGGTATTTACTTCACAGATAGAAGGTGCAGGGAGTGATTCTCACCTTTGGAAGGGGAATTGGCTAGGCTTAAATGGCTCACTAAGTCAGCTAGCCTAGTAGTAACATATGAACCTATAGAAAGATGGAAGCAATGAAATTTCATAAGGAGTTACTTTCTACTGGGTGGATTTGCCTCAGATGTCTCTGAGGGAAAAGTACAGTTCTTAGCTTTCATGCTTTGTTGGCAGAGACATAGGAATAGCTCTGAATTTGGAACAGATGTCCACCCCTTGGGTAGTGAAAATAATTAATAAATAATTTAAAAATTATTTGTTCAAATTTGGTTTTATGGGGGGGTTTCTTTATTGGTATTATTATACAAATTGGACAATGTTTATTAACACACAGTAAGGTTTGTATTAAAACTGGTGGCATGGTCAATCAGAAATGGGGTTGGGATAAAAAGAAGAAGAGGCTAGAATGCAATTAGAAATATGTATTCAGGTATTCAGTATATAGGATGTGGAGGGAAAGAGAAAGAGAGATTGCTCATGACATTCCAGGGTAAATTGTGATTTGGTGTTAAAGTGTGTGTGTGTGGGGGGGGGGGGGTTGGATACACTGTGGAAGCAATGAAAGTAGAAAAGATGAGTGGAGACTATATTTCTATTGATATAGAGTCATTAAGACCATTTGGTAGAGTCTAAACTTGCTAAGTTGAAAAAAAGAGGTGCTTAATATAGGTCAGCTCTAGTTATATAGTAGTAATTTTTAACATTTGTTTACTGGGAAAGTCCAACAGGGACAGAGCCCATTTTCAGCAGAGGCCCAGGGAGAAATGCTCCAGACTCATGTCTTTGGAATGTGTGGAAAAACCCATGTGAATGTAGGGAGGTCATGTAGACTCCACACAAAAGGCACCCCAGCTGAGAATCAAACCAGAGAACCTCTTGCTGGTTAGAAGACGATGCTAACCACTGCACCACTGCATATGTAGACGGGGCCGCTATTTCAGTGGCAAAAGAACTGCAGCTTGGAATTAATGAACATTTAGTAGAATGGTGCTGATTTATTTATCTTCTATGTCTGATGTCACACAGTCTAGAAGGATATTAGTGAGAAGAGCTGCTTTTCAGGGGGGTATTATTCATTATTATTATTATTATGGCACTGAAATCTGAGCTTAAGAGAGCAGGATGTTAAAGAAGGAAGAGAGAAAGAGTAAGATGTTGAAAGGGCTTACGAGACATAAGCAGCTGTAACAGGTGAAGAAATGTTGTAAGAAGTATATGCATTATATATGACCAGTATATGTTTGTACACTATATGAAGACAAGCACAGAGGGAGAGAGAGCACACCTATTATTTTTCCTAAGTACTGAAGATGTTTTAGAACTGACAAAGTGATTATAAATTCAGAATATGTACATAAGGTTACTGATTTTATAACGGGGGTGATAATGTTTTTCTGGGATCATGCCCTGGTGCAAATAAGATTGCAGATGGAGGATAGATGAGATCACAAGAGGCACTGTTGATTTTCATCTTCTCTGATGATCAACATGCAGTTTAGTAAGTGGATAAAAAAATGTTCTTTTGACACAGTTGGGGCAAATTACAGAAATACCTTGGAAGGCCTGGGATTATTGTAAGCAAAAAAATTAAGGATTTGATAGTGAACTGTACCAGACAGCAACAAGGGAGAAAGTAAAGTAGATATGAAAGAGGAATAGCTGACTTAAGGAGCTCAGACTGTGATGAGAAAACTGACATGTGCCGAGTTAGCTAAATCAAGTAATGAGTGAACTTCAAAAATGCTTAGATAAGAGGCTTAGTTTTCAGTCATGTTTTTGCAAGTATGTCTAGAGCATTGAAATCAGTAGAATTTTTTATTTGTGTATTTATTATTAGGTAACCGAGTACATAGCTGGACTGGTCCAAAGACCCTTTTCAGCCATGACCCAGGCTCAAAGGCAATAAACAGTGCTAGTAAACTTAAGTTATGTACTTCAAATATGATAGAATGCTAGGTTTATATAGTTGCAAAACTTTAGAAAGTTCATATACAGTTCTACAGTTTTTATGAAGTAGAATGTTATACAGCAGTTACACATTTCTAATAAAGTAGCAAGTTTACATTAGGTTTTTATCTTTTACATGGATTGCATTGCAATACAGTTTGGCTACATAAAAACACTTCATAAAGGATTAACAACTGAATTTCCTAGAAAAAAAGAAAAAGAAAAAAGTGTGTACAAAATGGAGATTGTAGAGATAGACATATAAGCTAAGATGAAAACAGAGGAGTAAGAAGAGTTAAATGGCAAAGAAAAACTATTGAGACATTAAGCAACATTTAGAATTTTAAGCCTTTTTAAAGAGTTTATCTATTATCCACTAAGTATTTGCAATCGGCTTCCTAGAAGCAGTGCTCAGAAAAGGGATTCTTAAATTTGATAAGAGTATATTGATGCCTTGTTTCGGATGTTTTTTTTCATTTCCAAAGATCTGGAACTATTTATGAGAAAGCTGTTTCACCAATGACTATTTTAAATGGGGGAAAGTGGTGTGAAATTAAGTTCTTCTGGAAATTCCTTATAGAGTAGGACTGTTCCTTGATTGGGAGTTTTCTTTTCAGAGAGGGGCAGTAATAGTCATTTAGAATTTTAAATAGTAAAGTGTATAGAAGATTAAGTGGACATTTCCATAATGGGTAATTTAGGTCATTTTTAAGGTTGCAGTGGTGTATGTGGGCATCAGCAAGTAGGGCAAATATGGAGATTTTATTTTCAATGACTTGTAGCTTTTTTTTTTCAAACACATTTATTGAATTATCACTTGTGACATAGGCAAGTTAACATTCATATAAAAGTAATCAAACTATATCAACATAACAAACATTAGGAAGAATCAACAATGAATTCTTACAAACACCATCCTGCTTATTGACTGCCAGCCAAAGACCTAAATCATCAGTGACTACTTCCAGTGGCCATTCTAACAGCGAACAAGGTATGGTTCCTGATTTTAAAAAGTGGTTGAATGGTACCATAACTTTTGGTGGGCCAATTTCAAGTGAGGAACCACAGACTTTAAAAGACTCTTTAATTTCATTCGAGAAGGTAATATTCAAGTGTAGGAAGCTCCAATTGGAGAACTCATATTTACGTGAATGCATTAAAGTAAAAAGAATCCCGAAGGGACTTCGGACCTGGAAGTTTCCCAATGGGGATAAAGCTGGAACTCTGTTTTATGAAGAGCTGATTCACCTATTTGGCCAGCACGGCTGTGAATTGTTGGAGTGTCTGGTCAAGTATAATCAAAAAGACATTGATGTTCTTTTTGGGAAAGAAGATAACTTGGATTGTGTTATTTCTAATGATCTTTTTCCACAATATAAAAATGAATATTTGAATATAACTAAAAAAGTGGATAAAGATATCATTAAAATAAAACAAAATAAAGAAAAAAAAGTCTGAAAGGGACTGCGTTGCTTATGCGGAAGGGAGGCCATACCCCAAACCTCCGGAGCCAATAGGAACAATGAACGCGATGACGGACAAGAAGGGGAGGAATGTGCCAGATATGATCATCAAGTCTATACAGCAATGGATGTCCCTTTAGGAGCAAGCCAGGAGAATGGACTCAGGAGGTCGGAGAGGATTCACAATTAGAAGGAGAGGCAGAACAGGGGGAATTTCAACCCCTGATGGAACCAACAAACTGCTTACTGGAAAGACCAGTGATTCCATGGCCAATACCAGAGATAGATGTTTCATTCACCTTCTGGGACAGTCCTGCCAATGATGAAATTGAAAATGGAGCTTGCACAACTGTTTCAATGAAACAGGTGATTTTGTGGTTTATAATTATAGTGATTGTGACTGCAATATTGACTATGCGAATTTGCTGAGTAAGGGTGAACTTTTTGTGCCAACCGCCAACAATAGTGTGGACAATTTGATTATCGATTTAAAATTGTTTTTGAGGAAAGTGAATTTTAAGATTTTGTTTGGAGGAGAATCTGAGGTGTTGGGGACTATCTTAAAATGGAGCAGTACATTTAATCCCCCTTTGTCCTTACCTTTAATTATTTTTGAAAAATTAGTGGAGCTTGAATTTACAAAATTGGTATCTGAGGGTGTTTTCAACAGAGGGAACTTAAATGATCATGAGTTATTAAGGGAGATGTCTAGGAATAGGAGCCTAAGGGTCATGAAACCTGACAAGGGGGTGGGGTGATAATTATGAATATGGATGATTACTTCAATAGAATGCTATGTCATGTTACTAACAGTGAACTATATGAAAAAACCTCTATGAATATTATCAAGTTAGCTTATCATAGAACAGATTTTTATTTACAGGATATGGTGGATCAAGAGGAAATTACCCCGGATTTGTATAACTATTTTCAGGTGGAACATCCTGTAGTACTGTGTATTTTTGGAATTCCCAAAATGCACAAAGATACCTCCAATCCACCCATGAGACAGATAGTTAATGCTAGAGAATCTAAAACCCACCCCCTGTGCAAATATGCTGATACCATCTTTAAAAATTGTTTGCAACCTTTCAAGCATATTTGCAAAGACTCTTGGGACTTTTTGTTGAAACTGCGAAATGTGGAGCATTCTGACAATTGTGAGTTCCTTACTGTGGATGTTGTTGAGCTTTTTAATGTGATTCCCCATGAATTGGGGTTGGAATGGTTACCATAATTTGTTTATGTGCATATACGACCCTGAACAACAATACTGTTAATGTTTTAGTACTTTGTATGGAGTTGGTCTTGAAACATAATTATGTGAACCCAGAAGGTTCATATTTCAGGCAAAGGAAGGGAGTTGCCATGGGGGCTGCATGTGCCCCCATGTTTGCTAACATCATTTTATTATAATGGGAAAGGCACATCTTATTTAGACATTTTGAGTTCAAACCCTGGAAAATGTATCTATATTTCCTAGACAATATTTTCATTGTATGGGACAGAACTGTGGAAGAAAATGGAGGGTTTTATTGACTATATGAATTCCACCACTGCCTTCCTAAAATTTACCTATACATTGAATCTTTCTTCTATTAACTATCTAGATGTTTCCATCTCTAAGGACCAAGAAGGAAAAAGATGGGTCAGTACTATTTATTGTAAACCTACCTACAGTAACAGTATTCTACACTAATGAGAGCAGTCATCCCCCTACACCAAAAATTTGGGATAGTCAAGGGCCAACATATACACCTGGCCCACATGGTTTCCACATGTGATGATTTTACAAGGGAATGTGAAGTTCTAAAAAGTATGCTCATTCATAGAGGTTACCCCCCAAAAAATGATTATGGAAGTGTACGAACATATCAAAGAGAAAAGGGAGAAAGGGGAGATAGTGCCACTTATTAATTCTACCATCACCTCAATAGGGGATATAGTTGTGGGTAATCTGAAAGGAACCCAAGATATTAAAGGAGATTTCATTAAAGATTTCTGCAATGAGGCTTATGAGATTAGGAACATCTTGTATAAAAATTGGAATATTTTTATCCCATTTTAAGGAGGTGGCTACATTATTGAGAGAAGTCCCCGGGTGGTGTTTAGAATGGGCAATACCTTTAAGAATTACTTTGAACATGTGACCTTAGATTGTGGTCCATACAGTAGCAATAAAAAATGGGGGACTTATAAGTGTGGAGGTTGTACACAATGTAGAGTTATATTGGAGGGTGATCATATGTGGGTGAATCATATGCACATTAGAGCTAGGGCCCATAGTAATTGTAACTCTATAGAGGTCATTTATGTGGCTAGGTGCCAGAGTTGCGATCATTTTTATGTTGGAAAAAGTAAGAGAAAATTTAGAGAACGCATATATGAGCACCTTTTGGATATTGAAAAGGGGGAACACAGGAATGCCTTAGCTAAACACGTTATGGAATTTAGCGATCTTAGTTTTCATTTTGTCATGTTAGAAAGTGTAGTGAGGGACATTGGGGGGGCATGGGAATATATCTTGGAAGAAAAAGAATTATGGTGGCAGATTAGATTGAATGCCACTGCCCCTCCCCAGGTTAAATGAGGCCTTTTCCATATCCAGTGTTTTAAAGCTTAAATCTTATATTGTTTAAAAAAATTTAACAAGTATTTATCGATATGTGTTTGATTTTGTATTAAGGTTAATTATAATGTTGAATGTGCATGTTTTTATTGAAAAGTGTTGATACTTAAAATACTTACTTTGATGGGGGGTTATTGGGTCGTGTGACACTGGGGGAGGTATTTAAGGATGGTGATTAGGAATGTTCAGTGATTCTGAGAAATTTTTTTTTTAACAAAAGTGCTTAATCCTTAGCTGTGTTTTAATAAACTTGTGTTTCAACTGTGGAATACTCCCCAGTGTGTTCTTGGATATACCTCTGGGCTGACCTGCTGTGGATAGTCTTTCAGTTTGGGCTGTTCTTTTGTGGTTACATAATCTGATTCTTCCACCTGAACAAAGCAGTTTGGGATTACCCCATTTGAAGGGGCATTTCAGATTTCCCTGTCAGGGATTGATAGCAGAGTATAGGCAAATAGAATTAGGGGGAACTAGGGGAACCTAAGCAAAAGGCCAGCACTGGTAGAGTTTTTAGTATAATCTAAAATGGAAGCTGCTGTTAAAAAATGAATAATTAGTACAGTATACAAAATATTGCATGATAACTATAAGAATCAATCACAGGAGATTAGAAAGGATTGAGAAGAGAGATCAGATAAGCAATTCACAAAGCAACAATGGGAGGATACATGTATGTCTCCAAAATATGCAACAAATGTAGAAGATTTAGGATCTTTGCTTGGAAGTTTTTACATAGGTTGACTCCAAAGAATTTTTCCTCATGTTGGAGGTGTGATGGGAAAGAAAGAGGTAACTGGGAACATATTTTCTGGGAATGTAATGATTTTGCAGAGTTTGAAGATTCCCTGCAGACTGTTCTGTCAGAGATACTGGGTGAGCAAATTTGCGTAACCAAGGAAATTATTTTTTGAGGTACGATACAGAATCAGAATTGCCTAAACATAGTAAGGCTTTACTGAGTCTAATTATGGTGGCTGCCAAAAAAAGCAATTACTAGAAAATGGAAATGAAAGTCTAAACCAACTTTATTAGAAGTAGTAAATACAGTAACAGAGATAAAACAACTGAAACTTGGATCTTTAGAAAAAGGTAGGACCAAATTACACAGGGAAAATGGGAATTGTGGGAAAATATATGCAGAGGAGGAACAAGGGTTAAAAGAAGGCAGGATATGAATGAGGTATGTAATGTTTAACTGACAAGTCTAGATAGATTATACATGATGCATAATGTTTGCAACTACAATTATGCAAGTATGGTTTGTGATGTATAATGTTTGCAACTAAAATTATGTCAACATGGTTTGTGTTCATTTATAGAAATAAATGATTGCCTATGTCATATGTGATAATTTAATAAAGAAAAAAAATAAAATCTGTGAAAGGGTGATTGAGATTTTGCCTGGTATACACAGTTATTAAATGTAAGTATGCATAGTAATATTACTGTCACAGCCTACTTTTTGCACTCTATATGTATATGACTTCTGTACAGTGTGGCATGTCACTTTTCCTTATGGTGGGGAATGCATTAAATGTTCAGAATATATATGCATTGAGCTGACACTGTCTGTGACAATAGGAGGTACTGCCAGCCATGCCAGGAGAAGTGGGGCAGTGGATGTGTAAATAATTATATGTCATTTGTATATCAAACTGGTTTGTACAGATTCTTGTGGTGAAAATGTATTTTTGAGGATTGCTTGTGTTAAAAATGAATCAACAGTGTGACCTGCTGGAAAGCAAAGAAATGCACATGTATTATTGTAACTTAATTAAATGGATATGTTTTAACAGATGATACTGGAAGAGTAGAGGTTAATCTTGATCCAGCTGCAGCAAACTTTGAAAATATCTTACAGTTTTGAATGATGCCAGAGATAGTGTCTGTAAGAAGTATGGTTTATTAGCTCATGTAGGAAGAATAGAAGTGTTTTATGGATTTATGACTTTCAGCAGCTGCACCAGATCTAAGCAATGCGTGTGCATGTATTATTGATATGTAGGTGCTAAAATCCTGGCAGCTTTTAGTGCTGGTAAATGATGGGAACCAGAAATCAGATGACCAGATGTATGTGATGTCATTCTGTATATAAATAATGTTTCAATATTAGAGGAGACAGAAGTCTGAGAAGCAGTCTGTTCTTGGAACCTGACAAAGGAGGACGACCACTCACCCACTTCATCTTGCCTTGCGTTAGTGACTAGAGATAGTAATTCTCTAAATCAGTTGGGAAAATATAGTGAGAATAGTTAAGTATTGTTTTTCTGTAAATGTATGAATCTTTCCAGCTGTGTTATTTTGTAATATTTCCTCTGACTGAAACTCTGGTGTTTACTGTAAATAGATATTTGTTATTTTAACATTCTTTTTATTATTTATTATTAAATATATTTAAACTGCTTACTGTGGCTGGTCCTTGTAGAAAAATATTTAAGTTTTGTGAGTATTTGCATATATTTATTTGGTGATAGCTCTGGCCATTCCTGAAGGCCTTGCTGTTTGGTCAACATTATCATTTGTATTAATATTAACACCACTCAGTAAAATTGGGTACCCTTGTAAGAGCCTTAAAGTAGCTGGCAGAGGTTATGATGCCAGTGATAACTGCCTCATAGTCTGGGCAGAAGAGGGCACAGCAGGTGAATCTCTGCTGGCCTTTCCAGGTGTGTGTGTGTGTGTGTGTGTGTGTGTGTGTGTGTGTGTGTGTGTGTGTGTGTGTGTGTGTGTGTGTGTGTGCAAATCAAATCTCAAAGAGTGTGTGTGTGTCAGCTGCTTGGAGCAAGGACACAAGGCACTGGTTTCACAGACAAGGTGCTGGAGGACATAGCTTGGAACCCCAGCTGAGGACCTAACCCTACAGCTGCACCAGAGAGGAGTTTTACTGGGGTCTGGAGAGTGAAAGAGGAACCCAGCCTGCAGACTGAGTGTGTTCCCTGTGTGATCTTAAGGAAAATTGTGCTCGATTCAGAGAGGTCTGCAGCTGGAAATACTGAGTGTATCCATTTTTTTTCCAACTGAACATCCCTCTCCAGTGTCAGTGGTGAGGATTCAGGCTCCCTGATTACTGGATCAGTGCAGGGACATCTCACATTGATGACCAGTGGTGTGGATATTGAACTTCTGTAGCCTGTAAGCAGTTGTCACTAAATGTGTGTATTCTCTCTGCAGCCACATGATAAAAATTGTCTCATATCACAACAGTGTTATTTATTTATTTTTGTTAGTTTAGTTTAGTCAATAAAAACAGGCAAAGATGCCAGCAGAGGATTATAGCAAGCTGACAAAGAGCCAGTTGGCCAAGTTGTGTGAAGCAAAAGAACTAGTATATGCCAACCTGACTAAAGAGGAAATGATTTCAACTTTAGTCACAGCTCAAACCAGCAACTAGGAGAACAACCAGTTTGGTGATGGAGATTTGCAGCCCTCAGAAACAGGATAGTTCACCTTTTCCTCAGAGGACTTAAAAATCCATCTGGAGTTAGAGACTTGAACTGGAAGCCAAACATTTGGAATTAGAATCAGAAGAGAGACTGCAGCATTTGGAGGCTGAAGAAAAGGAGAAACGTATGGAATTAGAATCAGTAGAAAGACTGTGGCATTTGGAGACCAAAGAAAATGAGAATCAATGTCAACATGAGAGGGAGATGCTGACTCTTCACCAGGGTCATGGAGGTAATGGGGAAGAGAATAACCAAATCCCAGAAGCAACAAGGTCAGTAAATGTCTTCCACAATTTACAGAGGGTGATAATTTTGAGTTTTAATCATATGTTTGAAAGAGCATGTAAACAGTATAATGCTGACCAAGGGGTCTTGGTGCAGTTCCTGACCCCCTTACTCCATGGTAAAGCTGTAACTGCTGTTTCTCAATTGTCTGCTGTTGATTGTTTAAACTATGAAAAAGTAAAGACATGTTTACTTGAATGTTTTAAGTTAACACCTCAAGCTTACAAAAAAAGTTTCATGAGCATAGATGCAAGGCAGATGAAAGTGTGTGTGATTATATTGCTGAGTTAAGCCCTTATTTTCATAGGTGGGTGAGTGGGTGTCAGGTCACAACTTTTGAAGGGCTGGCAGACCCTTTGGTGAGGGAACAAGCCCTTAGCACTTTGCCTGAGGACATGAGAATCTAGTTGACAGGCTGAGAGGATCTCTACTCAGCAAACAGGTCATCATTGCACAGGAAGGGGATACCCAGTGCTGCACGTGGATATAAAGGAACCCATGGTGGGCAACCTAAACCACCCCAACAGAGTCCTCCAGTAATAGGGGAAGCCACTAGTTCAGGTACACAGTCAGGATCAAGGGTCAAATGTTTTAAATGTAACCAATGGGGTCATATATCATATAGAAGTCCACGGAGGCACTGGGTATCCCCTTCCTGTGTGGTGATCGGGATATCCAGTGCTGCACATGGATATAAGAGAACCCATGGTGGGCAACCTAAACCATCCCAACAGAGTCCCCCAGTAACAGGGGAAGCCACGAGTTCAGGTACACAGCCAGGATCGAGGGTCAAATGATTTAAATGTAACCAATGGGGTCATATATCATATAGAAGACCACGGAGGCAAGGTGGGGAACAAAAGCTGGGGGTGCCAGCACGTGGGAATAACAGTATGACAGTGGTAAGTTGTTTGGAGACAAAAGGGGTACCAAACTGTCACAAGAGGTTATATTCTATCTTAGTGGATGGAAAACAAGCCAATGCTAAGAGAGACACAGCATCTGACATAACCATTGTGAAGCCTGCAGTGGTTAAAGAGGAACAGTACTTGCTTGGGCAGTTCACTCCAGTCAAAGCTTTAGGAGGGACCCCATTTCCAATGCCTTTGGCCAGGGTTCACCTTGACTGGGAGGGTGGAAAAGGAAGCAAGTAAGTAGGTGTGCTTGAGGATATCCCTGCAGATGGAATGATTTTGATAATGTTGTACCTTGTGTGCATGCAGTTACATGCAGTCAGGCTTAGAGACTGGCATGTGGGTCTTGTAGGCTGGGGGGAACCCAGACAGTCCACACACTTGAAAAAGCAGACCCGCATCTGAGGAACCATCAGCCTTAATGTAAAAAATCCACACTGACTAAGCTCTTTCACCCACAGTTGGGCTTCTTCAGAGTCAGTACACAATAATCACTTAAATACCAGTAAAACACAATTAATCACGAGTACCTGCAAATATTTAAAAAATTAACCCTATAATGTCCAGTTCATCTCGACCCTGGTGTTTGTTTATACATTAAAAATACATAAATAAATGTAACATTAAATATGCATATATCACACTAACTAAACAGTACGACTGTTAAAATTAAAATTCAATCATAAAACATGGGTAATCATGAAATGTGCATAAAGAAAAATGTGTTTTATATAAACTGAGATTTGTATTTTAGTACACAGGCTATAGAAATGCTGTCATTGATACCTGGTGCATTAGATTCATCAAGGTGTAGCAGTCACAGACATTCCCTGACGTCTCATAGAGTTTTTAAATCTCCCCCAAAGTCCCTCTTGGGGAACTTGTCAATCACAAAAAACAGATTTTTTTTTTAGTTAGTGATGCGGGTCTGCTTTTTCTTATTAGTTTTATGGTTTACATTTTTTTAAGTCCACACACTTGAGGCCAGGACTGGTGAAGTGACTACTTCAGGGATGGAACTACCCTGTAGCAGTGAGACTGAAGGTGAGCCACATCTGCTGGTAGATACTGATGTTCTCTTGGACAGAGTGCCTGCAAGGGCAGAGGTGAGCAGTAGTACCCAGGCTGATGGTGAGGCACCTCTGTCAGAGGATACCAGACTTCCTGTGGAAGAGGAGCTGGGAAGAGTCACAAAAGTAGAGCTGAGACAGGCTCAGCTGTCAGACCCTACACTAAGAGACTTCATGGAGGTAGCTAGAGAGGCACCTGATTCTCAAGGAAAAAGGGAGTCTGTATACTGGAACAAAGAGTAACTGTATAGAGAGTGGACCCCTGAGGGAGGGCTAGAGGGTAAGGTAATACAGCAGTTGGTAGTGCCTAGAGACTACCATCTGGCACTTCTAGCCACAGCCCATGACATCCCTTTTGCAGATAATATAGGCATAAAGCGTACCAAAAGACATATTATGCAGTACTTTAATTGGCCTGGGATTGCAATGGCTGTAACTGGGTACTGCAGGATCTGTGAGCAGTGCCAAAAAGTATTCATAGCAGGAGACAAGGTCAAAGCTCCTTTGATGCCTTTTCTTGTGACTGAGGGGCCATTTTAGAGGGTAGCTATTAATATTGTGGGGCCTCTGAGTACCCTAAATTCCACAGAGAAGAAGTATATCCTAGTGGTAGTTGATTATGCTACTGGATACCCTGAAGTGGTGGCTCTGTCCTCCATCGAGGCAGAGAAGGTGGCAAATGCTTTGCCAGAGATTTTCAGCAGGGTAGGTTTCCCAAGAGAAATACTGACTGATAGAGATGCCAATTTCATGTCACATCTGCTGGCTTGTCTGTGGAAGCACTGTGGGGTGAAGCACTTAAAGACCACCCCTACCATCCCCAGATAAATGGTCTTGTGGAGCGGTTAAACTCTACACTAAAGACCATGCTACAGGTATTTGCAGACCAGTTTAAAAGACAGTGGGACAAATATTTTCCCCATCTGCTGTTTGCATACAGACAGGTACCCAAGGAATCCACAGGTATTTTACCCTTTGAGTTGCTGTATGGACATAGGGTGAGGGGTCCTTTAGATTTGATTTGTGATGAGTGGGAGGATAAATGTAAATCCCACGAGGAGTCTGTTGTGGCCTATGTCCTAAACCTCAGGACAAGGCTTGGGGAGCACATGGGCTTGGCCCAAGAGAACCCAGCAGGAGCCCAACAGCAGAAAAAGGTCTGGTATGACATGAATGCTCGAGCCAGAGAGTATGCTGTGGGACAGCAGCTGATGGTTCTCATTCCTGTCAGACACAATAAGCTGCAAGCAGCTGGAGGGACCCATCAAAGTGGTAAGGAAGGTATGTGATGTTAACTACATGGTAGAACTGCTAGGCAGGAGGCAAAGGTGCAAACTATACTATGTTAACATGATGAAACCTTACTATGATAGGGAGGCCCTGATGCTAAGTATTTGCAGTAGGAGGCAAGAGGAGTCTGAGAGCTATCTATGGCTGTAGAGAGTTGAGCCAGACAGAAAAATGCCAAGTTACTATGGTGGAGCCTAGGGTTGCAGGGATATGATATGACAGTGCAGCACTGTAGTGGGGTCAGCAATGCCAGTTCAGATGGGCTCTGAAGACAGGGTATGGGGTAATGTATTCCCAGATAGGCTTATTCCTCTCAAGCAATGTTTCTCAAGAGGCACTTGAAAAATTAGCTTGAGTTTTCAAAGGGGGGAGAGGTATGATGATAGGAGGTACTGCCAGCCATGCCAGGAAAAGTGGGGCAATGGATATGTAACATGCCAGCACAGCTAGCTGGAAATTTGCAAATAATTATATGTCATTTGTATATCAAACTGATTTGTGCAGATGCTTGTGCTGAAAATGTATTTGTGAGGC
Organism: Protopterus annectens; assembly: GCF_019279795.1. NCBI lineage: Eukaryota > Metazoa > Chordata > Ceratodontiformes > Protopteridae > Protopterus > Protopterus annectens. Next base: position 804,938,769 of record NC_056745.1, read on the forward strand.
TTGCTTGTGTTAAAAAGGTATCAACAGTGTGCCCTGCTGGAAAGCAAAGAAATGTATATGTATTATTGTAACTTAATTGAATGTATATGTTTTAAGAGAGGGTACTGGAAGAGAAGAGGTTAATCACAATCCAGCTGCAGCAAAGTGTGAAAATAGTAAGAAATTGAAAATTACTGGGGCTAGACCATAAAGATGTTCCCCGGGATTCATGAAGCTTGCGTCAGGCGCAGGCGTAGCGTAGGCGGTATAACGCCAAATATGGCCGCTGAGCGATTCAGGTATGATCCAATTCCACGTGCACTACCAGCATACGCCAGATCTGCGCAGCCCTCGGCTTAGGTATGCTAATCACCCCATGCGCAGTGCTGCACCATGCAAATGAAGGTACATAGCGATACATGAAGTGGATCAGGCGTAGCGTAAGCCCACAGAAATGTAAACCAAAAAAACACGGTTTACATTTTTCCAAACAGAACATCAGAGCTATGAAAGCGGACCAGACTCATGTATTACAAAGTTAACATATGCCAATTGCTAAATATACAGCCAGTGGCATAAGAAAAGATGCAGAACACCTAAAAAACAACATTTAATGTCATGTCCACAGTAACGCAAAGTACAACCGCAGGGCATGTGTGAGCAAATGGGAACACAAAGAAAATATATGCAAATGTCATAAAATCGCAATGTAATACAAATCAGGATTTCACCATAATACTCAATGGTATGCATGGTACACCACAACCAAGCTGCAAGGGTTGCTAAGGGTCTGTGACAGTGTTCGGCACGGTAACTATGAATTAGTAGTCAATGCCATGCAAATGAGGCAGGTAATACTGAATCGCAAATGTCACGCCGGATTAAGGATGTACCATACGACGTAGCGCTACAACACAGAGGAGTGGCTCAGAGGTATACATGACATCAGCAGTGGGGTATGCCACCGTAGCTGTAAGCACACTGGAGCAATGCAAATCTGGCCTGGCTGTTGCTAAGCAAAGTCGCAGGACAGGGGTGGGGAGGTAGATATAGCATCGTTTAGCTGAGAGCACATATGGTGCCTGAAAGCGCATGTGTACGAGGATGAAAACGTGCCTGAAACCTGGTAAGCAGATGCACGCGCCACACAACCATAGCACAAACAGGAAGGTCAGGGGAAGAAAATAAGGAAATGCCGCAGTAGGGTAATTGGAGTACAACTGAGCAATTAACACCTATTAACTCACAGCGGGCAATCGATGGCAGCTGACAAGTCTGCTCGCAGAAACCTGCAAAACAGGATAGGGGAGGTGTCGGATTGCAAAGAAAGGAGAACTGTCATAGCAGAGCAAAGCAAACCTGCAGCAGACCGGCAATAGAACACATTACGCAAGATAAGCCAGGTCTAGGAAAGTATAAATTAAAACAGGCTGCTGGATGCATGCCAGAAAATGGTAGGTGAAATGTGAAGAAATGTAAAGGGAAGGGCAAGAGGTAATCCACAGCAGCCAAATGTAATTCAACACCAAAGGCACCACAATAGTAGTTTCTGTCGTAAAACACATAAGATACCCTGTAGCTACGATCGTACATACACACCCTATGACATCATCGGTGTTCACAGCACAATAGTATAAAGTGTGAAAACACCCCACACACACCTGTGTATTCACAAACACTGCACCATAGGTGTAAACATATGGGGAACTTTTAAAATGTACATGTTGGGAGCTGCCATAGCTGTGATTCATCACCATGTGTTAGAGACTGATGGTGTTGTTAAGGATGATGCTGACAACCCCCGCAGGCCCCGGAGGAAGAGAAGAGTGTTCAGACCAAGGGTATCCTACCAGGGGCTACATGATCTGGAGATAGTAGAGCATTACAGGGTGGACAGGGACATCTTACAGCAAATAGTTGAGCTGTGCCGGCCACGCCTGAGATCCAGAAACAACAGAGGGGAACCCATCCCAGTGGACACGAAGTTATGTGTAAGCTTCCGAATACTAGCCACAGGTACCTTTCAAAGGCCAACTGGAGATATAATGGGGATCTCACAGGCATCAGCATCCAGGGTACTACACCAGTTCCTGGATGCCATGTTACCACATGCCAATGAGCATATATACTTCCCCCGAACGCAGGAGGAGTTGGCCAGCAATATGCATCACTTCCACCATATGGCACACTACCCAGAGGTACTGGGTGCGATAGACTGCATGCACATACATATCAAGTCACCACCCGGTGAGCATGGTAGGCGCTACATAAACCACAAGGGATTCCACTCCATCAACTGCCAGGTCATGTGCAATGCCCAGGGCATTATCATGGATGTGTGTGCTGTTAGCCCTGGAAGCTACCATGACTCCCATATCTGGCATGCCTCACAGCTGTATCAGGTATTTGTCAGGGGGGACATCCCACATGGCCACCTTGTGGGGGATGCTGGCTATGCACTGGAGCCATGGATGATGACTCCCATCAGAAATGCACACACACCCATGCAAGAACGCCATAATGAGGCATACACACAAACCAGAATCATCATAGAGCGTGTTTTCGGGATGCTGAAATCACGGTTCTGTTGCTTGGACATATCTGGTGGAGCCTTGCAGTACTTTCCAGGCACGTGTGCCCACATCTTCATAGTATGTGCCATGTTACATAATATGATCCTGTGGAAACAGCTGCAGCAGGGACAAAATGGGGAAGGCCCTCATAGCCCACCGCGATTGCCAAGGCCATCACAGGCACAGAGGGATTCAGACCACGAACACCCTGTGCCAGCCCCAGTAGGCAGACAGAGGCATGCCCAATATGCCAATGCCTTGGCAAAGAGGGAACGTATAGCACATACTCTGACAGTGTAGGCCCCTAAGGACTGACGCACCTCTCCACCTGCACACACAGTAAAATGGATGGCACACACACATGACCACCTGTAAATTGTAATGTATAGGTGGGCTACTGTGTGAATCCTACATAGGCAGCCCTCAACCATTGTACACACAACAGCTATTGGAACAAGGAATGTCAACACCTGAACAGTACACGCACCTATCAGCATATGTTGGTACTGTGTGTATAGGTTCCCAGGTACATCGGTAGGTACACGCCCGATTGTCAGAGGCCATACATCAATCAAGGCAAACAGTGTCTGCTGTCTCCACAACATCGAGTAACCAACTGTCGCTCAGTGGAGCAGAGGCAATTGCGGGATCCCATGTGTGTAATCACTGTTCCCCACACACTCTGCATGGATTCCCTGGTGCATTAATGAGGGGCTCCACATAATGTAATCATGGATGTTGTGTCAGGGCATGGGGTGTACCCATGACAGGTATCTGTCACCCCAGCATGCTCCACCTATGGTCGTTTGAAGGTGTAGCACATTATAGTGTGTGGCTCACTGTGATATACATACCCAATGCTTGAGCACATCCATTACACATCACATGGACATACCATAGGACTCATCCATATGCAAACTAACTGAGTTACCCATGTGATTGCAGTATGGAGTAACAGCCGTAGTATAGTCCACATACAAAACGCCATAACACGTGTACAAATCCTGGATGCCCAAGTGATAAATGCAGTGACTGTCGTGCATGTTCCCGGTCCCATGTCCTGCAAGGGATGTAACGTAATCCTGAAGGCATGAATAATGCATGTCAGATGCAGGTCAGCAGATCATGTTTAAGACACGTTAGCGGGAATATGCGTTGCCCAGTGCTGGCAAGCGTTGTTTAAATATGACTATACGGATATGCGCAAACAGGGCTAAGCTTCTCTGAATATCACTCAGATCACAGTCAATGATGTCCAGAACAGGTGAAACCAGCATTATTCGCCCCTGTACTAATAGTGCCTGCTCTGAATGGTAAAACGACCACTGCCAGGAGTAGAACACACAATCATGTACACAATCACCTAACGCTATGGTAGCCAAGATGTACCTATGGCAGGTGTGTAATGTGACAGGTTCAAACACAAATGTGCGGAGTCCAGGAAACAGTATACACCAAGTACACAATGAAAGGTGTATTCTGCCTGTTACTCTCTCTGTCAGATATATATATATATATATATATATATATATATATATATATATATATATATATATATATAATACAGATAGAAAGGGTGATAGAGAGATATATGTTGATATATACGGATTCACCGATATCTGCAAATATATAGATAGGTCAACGACATGTACACAACCATGGAGGTACAAATAAATAGGATACTGCCAACTATGGAATATGCCACATACCGACACACGTAACCACGAGGCTGAAAGACTGAAAGAACACAGTACCAGAACACTAGAACCGCGAGTAATATTATCACGATATGAAGGGACATTTAGTTACCGCTGCTGGTGTTGCGGTCCACGTAGGTACTGTGTTCAACTGTGTTTGTGATTGCCGTAGTCTGTGTATGTGTGTGTTGAGGGTGCTGTGTGCATTTCTGTGGGACTGTAATGTGTGTGTGTGTGTGTCTCTGCATCATGTGTCTGTTAGTGCTAACTCGGAGGTAGATCATTACGGTAGGTGTGGTTATAGCTAGCCGTAGGCATACAGTTACCACCTGTCCCACATTAGGAGGGACAGCGTCTCCCTGGGCAGTTGTGTCCTGACATAAACATTAAAAAGGGCAAATGTCCGAGATTGTAGGACATAATTATGTCCCATATATTATGTAATAGTTGCATTAAATAGTTATGCCTGTATGTAAGAAACGTAAATGATACATGAAATATGATAAGTAGCCAAAGTCCTACAAGAATAAGTATGTATTCAAGATAAAAGTATGTGCTATCCTGTGTACTGACCATGGGTATGTGTCGGCCTGTAAACACCGATGTGTGTCCCGCAAATATCCCACTATGGCCATTTGAAAAGGTGGCAACCCATGCCAAAGAGGTTCAGTTACCAACACAACTGCAATGAGTGCAAATATCTGGGACAGAAATACACGGGACAGCTGTCATTTAGTAAGATTCCTTTACATATCGCTGTATTTCCAGAGGTATGGAAGTATCAACCTCACCTGCATACTATATAGAAACCAATTAGCAATGGCCCAATGTATATGCCCGTAACAAAAGTCTACTAACTGATAGGTCTTTAATTAGGGAAGGAGCCCACACACATATATGGAATATGTAGAAATGCAAGCCCCACAAACTTGTATATGCTACGTACACCCACCTACATCCCCCACACACGAAACTATAGCAATACAGACTGTAATAACAGCACAAACATCCACTCACTCAATTACATCTGCAGAAGCGTTAACATACCTTGTGAGAGACACATTTTTAAAGGCGCCATGTGAAATCGTAGCCATTGTATAATGGAACAGACGGCAATGTTACAGGTTTTGTTTGCAATAGTCCCTTATCAGACGGTTGAGATGACAGGTACACTCACATGTAGAACCACATACTCTAGCCATCACACATAATCCACGGGGGACATGAATCCAAAATATCCGTGTCTCTACACATAGCAGTTGCAATTACACACAACAATACACATACAGGCCGTCTCCCCGAAGGTAGGGCAAATGGGCAACGCCCAAGTGGAGAATTCAATTATACCCCACTGTTGCCACGTAATTGGCAAATGGAGTAGCTGCACAGCTGATGTGCATGTAATAATTTACTCAGGAACACCAATTGGCGGCAGGAAACCACATGTTACAGGTATCAACGTATATAAGGATGACTTGCCAGACATTCAAACCGTATGCTCATATCATAGAACTGTTTAAACAGTGTAAGAGAGATAGTTACGAAAGTTTGGAACACTAACAAGGTATGTTAGTGTATGTATAGCCTGTTTTGTATTTAATTAAAAGTGTCTGCAATGCATAAAGTGGGAAAAGGTATTATGTAGTGATGTCTTGCTGAGCATAGTAACGCTTGTAGAAATTGTGTGTCCTGCAGTGGGCCACAAGGTAAACATCACAGACACCACAAGGGATGCTACATGAGGGCTTTAAACAGAACAATTCCATACCACCCGCCGTCAGTGGTAGGGTATGTTCAACAAGTACGTGCCATAGCAGGGGATAGTATATGTTGATATACTGTCACAGTAGGCATGTGTATGGGCATATAACGACAATGACATGCCTAAGGTGGTCCTGCTGTTCAAGTATGCTTTGCATTATGGGATAATATGTAAAATATGTGTAATGTACAGTATTGTAGGTAGATATGTCAGATATTCTACACAGCATAACAGTCATATCATGCATACCAAAGGTATCGTCTATTGACATGTACAATATACAATAACAGGATACATATGACTTGTAGTCATGGGACACTGTAACAGCATGATAGCTAATCAAAATGGAAGAGCTACTCAATTAACCATGCACAAAGGACATGTAATAGCTTCACAGGTTCATAGTGGGTTACTATGCTGTCTGGCAAGTCTATGTGTAAGCCCAACTACAGTTTTTACACCAGCGGCACCTCTCTAGGGTAGTGTCCTGTCTGTGAACAGCAGAGCCATGTGTTACCTGCACCTCTGCACAGTACAGCCACTGCAGTGATCCCTGGCATACATGTGTGTCTCCCATCCACCAAGTGAGGTATCACATGAACAGTGCTACTGAGTGTCCCTGCGTGATGTACATAGGAATCATGTTCCAAAGCATGGTGAGTGTCTGGTTTGGGAATGTAACCCTCAAGCACATCCCACTCATCATTGCGTGTGTGCACATATCATTGAGCATGTTGCTCTCAGTGGCTTTTGCTTATGTCGCTTATGTGGAGTACATCCATGACTATTGTTGTGGACATGGGCCCTGTATGTTCAGCAGAGGTCACCCCTGAGTATACAGTATGCAAATGTGTACAGTCATGGTGTCCGTAGTTCTGCCACATACGTCAACCTTCGGATCTCAATAATCCTCATGGCGTGTTAATGTTGTGGTATGTAAAGCCGTAGCTGTTCTGTAAGGTACACCCTAAATGGGGTGTTGTACCCTTGAATGTGTGTATACGTCAGGAGTTCAGAGGTACAATGGGTGCCTATGTTTCAGCTACAAACCCAGTACAGATAAGGGTGGCCATGTAGAAGGATATCCACGCCACATTGGCAATATGGTTATCAAAGGAGTGGGTGCTACATACGTGTGTACTACGATCACGTAAAATGTGACATGTATGTAGGGGACTACCACCTATGTGATAGTCAGTGGGTGATTGGTGTAATGCAAAGGGGATGTTCATGCACCTTGTGTCATGCAGCTTGAGGCCATGATATTGATATCAGGTATCCATCACAGTGACACCCTTATGGAGGGAGTCAGTATCAGCTGGTGGATCAATCATGGCACTTTGTATGCAGTTGTCTGGAAAGCTAGTCAGGGAAAGTCCCTCTGTGCTAGCCTGTACCTCAGGAAAGCATATACTGAACATGAGGGGCCGTATGACTGAGGACTGTGGTATGCCAAGTGTAACTGAAATACAGTAGGTACTATGGTATGCTACCCTCATTGAGTGGGTCCTGTCCATGAGCCACTATGTATAACATCCTGAGACATAGGGGTCGATGTGCAGGTGGATGTGTATGTTGTAAATACCAGAATGGAGAACGGTGCTGAAAGCCAATGAGAGGACAATGTAGGCTGTGTGGACCCCCTTACCGTCATCGACTACCATGGTAACTGTATCAAAGGAGTCCACCAGGTGTAGGAACCATGCTCTGGCCCTGACATGTCCAACCTGGGTGGCATCAAAGGGCTGGAGCCCACCAATGTCTCTGTGAATGACTTCCATGATGATGTGCCCCATAGCCTTGCAGAACAGTCCAGTCAGGTGTATAGGGCAATAGTCCCTCTGGTTCATTGTGGCGCCACCTGTGTGGAGTGTGATAACTGTTGCTGTGTGCCATTCAGGTGCCACAATGACTGATACAAGGCTATTACTGAATCTGGTGGCCAAGTGGGGAGACATGTCGTTCAGAGGTTTGTGTAAATCACAGCCTGGGATGTTGGATGGTCACATGGAGTCAGTGTTCCAGGCCTTAGAGAGTACAGGTTAGTACTGTGTAGTTGTGATCGCAGGGACACCACAATGTTCCTGCATGGATTGTGGCCCTGTAGGGAGTGAGAGGGTATAATGTTAGCATTGAACCCATCCACCAGGATGTTGCCAACATCACTCGGTTCTGTAATGTTCCTGAGTAACTGTCGTATGTCAGAGCAGATGTGAGTATTGCCATTGACTACTGACATACCACCATAATGCCTTGTGGTACACCCTGGAATGTGTTGCAGTAATGTTTACGTAGCTAGGTTTGGAGTATGTGATAAGGGATCCCATAGCCCTACTGCGGCTGACCAGTGAGCTACCCCACTCATGGGATTGTACTCCACTTTGCAACAGCCTCCACCTTTTGTTGTACATTATGTCCATGGAACTGGACCCCCAGAGTGGCGTCTGTTATCTGGTGGGTACCATCATGGCTCTGTTTTGAATAGCATGATCCATGCAGTCGTGTAAGTGCTAATGAAGTGCACTGGGGTATGTTTCAGTGTTTGTATGTGCATTGTCCATCTGCACGGGTGTCATGACATTTACTACTGCTGTCATAAGACGTCTGTAGTAGGCATTGTAGTAATCTTGTACTGTGTATGCCGTGAACGGTGTGGTGCCGGGATGCGGATAACAAGGGTGATTAGCATATGTTCGGAAACCACCAACGAGAGGATAACCCCAGGTGTGGACCACCAGTCACATGTTGGTAGTGTCCATGCCTAGGATATTGTTGGTCTTGGAGGTGGTGTGTATGGGTTGATCCAGCCGAGTGGAGGTTATGAATCTCAGACAGTGTTGGCCTAATGTGTCGGTAATGAGTGGTTATCCCAGTTAAGTGTGGGGTAGTGTCAGTCTCACATCAGTAGTACCTGTCTGAGCCCTACTGTCCAGTACACCAAGAAATGAGGGCTGGTAACCGTGGGTATGTTGTTGAATCCGTAGCATATTACAATGTGTATAGCAGTTCTGGCCACAGTTAGTTGCACGTGGATCACCACTGATGCATTGTGCTAAGTAACTAGCCAGGAGGTGTGTACAACATAGTGGAATATGGGAACACCTCACCCGTGGGTGTTCTGGTCCAGGTTACATGACTGAAAGGTGTGGTCTGCATATACATGACTGAAAGGTGTGGTCTGCGTATAACCTGTCAGTGCAGGTGTGCTCTGTGGAGCCTAGAGGCAGGTCCCAGTCACTGCAGAGATTTTGAAGTGGTCCATTATAAGGAGTGCCTTGCCTGCATGCGTCAGAGATGAAGATGTCAAGCATCGAGTCACATGACCCCATGTTTTGCTTGCCTGTTCCCATTTTGGTGGTGAATGTTATTGGAAACTGTACAAGACAGGCAGTATATGAGCAGCAAGAGCCTTACATGTTATCTGTACTCCCAGGGCTGACAGGTGCAGGTCATCTGTGCCAAAGCATCGTGATTTGTTGACCATGTCAGTCAAAGCGGACAGATACTGGATGCCTGTGGAATGACAGCAGAAGCATAGGCAACTGTTGAAGTGAAACAGTCAGTCGTTGTACAGTGGCATCAAGTCCGGATGAATGCATAATGCTCCCAGGGCTTGGCCGATACCTTCAGGGCTACAAGACCGGTGAGCTATTGCATGTCCCTGCACATGTAGTCTGTGAAGTTGCATTAACTCCACTAACATGGAGAATGACAGTCAAATTGTACCTGGTGAGGTGTGGCATGGGTGCATAGGTTATGTTGCAGAACCAGTTACCCGACAGCTAGATGTAAGCGACTATCGCCTTGTGTAGCCTGCTGAGTGGGACATCAGTGTGACCGCCTACAGAGTCACCTATGACTGGTGTGTTGTGTATGTTATAACACCATATTGTCTGTATGTGATGGGCACACATGAGTCTATGGACTATAAGTTATTGTTGTGTTTGATGATGGGGGCTGCCTTTGGTGCCTACACAGAGTATGGAGAGGTTCTGCAAAAGTTGTACTCATATTATGTGTGGCCTGTGGTGGTGATCTTGTGAGACTATGTGATGAGTGGGGTGTGTTGCAGATGTTACACGTCCCCACCTGACTGTCAGGTTCAGTCTGGGTTGGTGAGAGCATTACCCCCAGCATGGCTACATATGTGCATCTCCCACAGGCTATAGTGTCGTATGTTGGGAGGTGAGCATTGACTGTACATGAGACAATTGCTCTATTGCCACATGTACGCCATATTCATCATATAGACAGGCAATAGCACTGGTACGTGACAGTTGGACATGCCTGTATATTCAACCCTGTCTCACAAGATATGTGAGTTACGTGTGTACAGCAGCTGTTGTACTGTAAGCAAGCTGGAAATTTAAGGACAGACAGTGTACTTGTGAGAAATGGTTTGGAATGGGTACTATATTAATTAGTAGCTCATGAAGTGCTCACAAGTTCTGAACAAGTGCTGAGCATGAAAATGCAATAAAGATAGCGTGTTGGATAATATCAACCCACAAGTGGTGACGACAGTCATAATTGGAGGAACTGCACTATTACCCTGCTGAGTATGGTCTGCAAGTCCATGAACCTTTATCAACGTAGATGTTAGCAGTACAGACGTAGATGACAGTACGGATGTTTGACTACATGTACCTTCGTATGTCACAGGAGTGCTCTACCAGTGGCCTGTTGACAGAATCAACACTACAAAAGGTGTCAGAGTGACATGTGCATATCACACCAGTGGCAGCTACAGTAAAACAGGGTTAATGTGTTGTACTCCCCCCTCATTGTAGCCCATACCACACAGACAAATGTGAGGCATCTGTGTATGTAAGGATGTGAATGGCCATGACCTATGAGCAATAGCTGTCTCAGTGTTGTGGACAACATACAGAATGGGCTTTGTGGGTGAGGTGTGTGACATATGTGCACAATCTGACAGATGATATTAGTATTGTCACTGCTAGGTGAATATCCCTGTACCCATTAATTACCACCTAGGCTGCGGTCAACATTATGGACACTGTGTAAGGGATGGTGCTGTGCAGTTCACCTCCCTGAGTTGGTGACGTCTCCAGGCCTATTAGGTAGTCATACGAGGCACCCATGTCATGACAGGGTGCCATCCATGAGCATGGAGATCATTGGACAGGCATACTCAGCACTCGGGTGACCAATATTGGATCACATATCACCTTTAAGGGGTATTGGCCATGCATGGATGGGCGATACCAGCCTTCACAATCCTCACCTCCACTATGCAGCATGCTGGCTACCTTGCATAAAGACATGTGCTACACTATGATGTTGGACATGCTACATGTACATATCCTGATCTGAAAGACATACGTCATGGACAGCCACCGTCCTACTACTAGGATCGCCACATGCTGGACAGATCCCTGTGCCATACATGTGACATACTGCCACCATACCATGCAACCCTGTCCATCAAAGCTGCACATGTCATCTCTGTCATACATGGTGTGATGACCACATGGTAGATGTATTATCAACTGTCTGGATCAGTAATGTGGCACTGATGCACCTTGCGGTGGCAAAATGGCTGTCGGATACAGCTAGGAAACCTTGCCTGTACATGCTATAGTTGATAACCATCCCTGCGAATGACGTCCGGGTAGCCATTGTCCCATGTCTATCACATGTGCAACACAGGCGATCCGTGGCAGGATGTTGAACTGCTGTACAGTGCCTTGTAGATGTATATGGCAAAATACATGCATGTAAAGGTTTCCATGTGTATGTGTGCATTGTCACTGCTCAAGTCCATTATGGCAGTGTATGTGTTGATATGTGACATATACACAGCATCAAGGTCAACAGCATTACTGTGGACACATCCAGGCATGTGCTGATAGGTAAGAACACCAGTGCAGGCAAACAGACATGCCCACATCAAGACAGCATTCACATGGAGTATGAACAATGTAATGAGGTGACACACATATATGGTGATGATATCCAATGCATAACGGGTGTTACATGTGTGTGACACAAACATGTCAGTCGTGTCAGTGTCATGATGATTTGCAAAGATAACTGTGCAGATGTACTAGATTTAATACAAATGTATGTGCAGCAGTATCTCTGTACATCTCTGTGATACTGTGACCTGTCACCATCATTATGTCTTATAGATAATGCCTTGTTCACGCCTGCCAGCGTACAGCCACCAGGAGGATGATGTCCTCATCCCGTACCTCCACGAGAACTATGAGATGTTGTTCAGCTATGTGCCACAGCATGACCAACAGTGTGACGACCTCTGGCAGGACCTTCGCAGGAGGGTTAATGATGTGGGTGGCCATAACCGCACCTAACAGAAGGTGCGCAGACACTGCACGGACTTGATACGACATGCAAAACAGCATGCCACTGCAATCACCAGGTAACAAGGTGGAACAGGTGGTGGGCTGCCAACCCAGCCCCCACTCACACCCACCAAGGAGCTACTGGCCAGTCTGGGGACACCCTCAGAACAGCATCCACAAACACTAGCTGCCATCGTGGAGGTGGGTGTCTCCCAACCAATAAGCCTGGAGTTGCCTGGAAAGTCAGTACTGCACATATGACTATTATATCCCATTTAGTTGCATGTGTCACTGTACATTATGTAATGTAACATCATATGCAAGGTATGTTTACACACATGCTGCATACTACAGTATGCTACCCTGTGTATGCACACATGTGCATACTATATGCTATGGTACAGGTGAATATGTTAACATGCACAGTGCACCCTGTGGCTGTCATACAGTCATGGATAATGTTCAAACTGCTGTGTCACCCCTATACAGGTACCTCTGGCGTGCCACACAGACATCAGTCTGTTGCAGGTGAGACTGTCATCAGTATCAGGCATGTTAAAGCATAGATCTAATTGCCATGTGGCCAGTTAACACTTGTACACTTGATGTTTGGTCCAGTCACGATATACACGTCGCATCTCCCATCATTCACACTGGCTACCCATGTGCAATATATACAAACTAAATGATACACCGACATGAAACCACAGTATCTGTCATTGCTACATGTGTGGACAGCTGTGCATACAGCGGTGGAGGTGTTGTACAATGTAGGCATATGTACTATACATTGGAACAACACGTGTGGTACTCAAACAGTACCACACAGTGAGCTGGGATATGGGCAGCCCACAGGAGTCACTATTGTGTTATATGCCCCTGCAATGGGTGCACACATTGTGATGTGCCATCTGACATGTCCCAGAGATATAGTGTTCTGGCTGCAATATTGTCACACTATCCCATAACACATACCCCACATACCAAACATACAACCCGTTGTCTGCATAGCCCTGTGAATGGTGACATATCTGACATCTATGGGTGTATGTCATATGGGACAACACAGACATGTGAGATAGATGGCCATCACAAACATTTGTCCAACACATGTTCACACATGGCCATGGGGGATGGCCAGAGACATGTAGCCCCTCAGTAGATGTGATGTGTATACACCCTGTTGCACATTCTCCACACATGGTCCAATTGTAGCCTTAGTTGACTGATTATACAGTTGATGTGGTACACTGGACATCCTAAAAGCCTGTGCACAGCTAGTGGAGGTGTCACTTAAGTCTACCATGTAAGATGTGTTGAAGATCACGACTGTGTCATAGCATGACAGTAGTCACCTGTACAGCTTCCACAGACATTGACACCACATCAGGCCACAGATACTGTACATTTCCCTTGCTGCTGTAGGACATCACCGTTAGCAGTGCACCTCGTGTGTGTGTGGTACATCAATGTCATGTGGGACATGGTGAATTGACAAGTCTGCCATGTGTGGACATGGTTGCCAGGCAGCTAAGACTCTGTAGTAGTTGTGCAGGGGTGTCATCTGTAGGTCTTCCAGTGACCTGTCACATGACACAGCATGATTTGGTGTGTATACACCTCAGCATCGTGGGTCACAATCCACAGTTATGTCATGGGTATACATGCAGTTATGGCTATGCAATGTGTGCATATTACGCACTGTATAGCAATATAGATGCCTCATGATGCCATGCAATGGCACAGTGTCTGTACTTCACACTGTATAGCAATGTAGACAGCTCACACTACCCTTCCATGCTCATGCACATTTGCTAAACATGCATTCTATCTGTAGGGCATGCAGACAACACTGCAATGTGATGCCCATTACAGCGCTGTACATGTGTGAGGACACCATTGTGTCAGACATGTATGCATGTTAATGCACACAGCAGATTACATGTCAAGGCCACTTCAGCCATGTGTACTGTTAACCTGTTCTGGTCCACATGGTGTATCACGGGAATGCATGCTTACTACCATGATTGTGTGAACTGCATGGCTACTGATATGACACCTGCTTGCTGTTGTGTGCAACCCAGGGAGGTATGCTAACTAACACTATTAATGTCTGAGCTGCATGCCGTCTGCTGTATCACATGCATGCTGCATGCCGTCTGTCAAATCACATGCATGGTGTGTCTGTGTGTGTGTGTCTGTGTGTGTGTGTCTGTGTGTGTGTGTCTGTGTGTGTGTGTGTGTGTGTGTCTGTGTGTGTGTGTTTGTGTCTGTGTGTGTGTGTGTGTTTGTGTGTGTCTGTGTGTGTGTGTGTGTTTATTGCAATTTAGAGTCTTTCTTTGCATTCACAGGTGATGTAGGTGCGTTACCCTCCTGCGGTCCATCTGATGTTAGTGTCCCCACAGATACTAGCAGTGATGAACATATGCATGAGGTACAGGCAGGGTTGTCAGGGGCTGAATCTGTGCCAATGGTTGCCATCCCAGCTATGTCCCCCTCTTACCCGCACACAGTTCTGCTGCCAACACATACCGCATCACCAGTGGCCATAGAGGAAGGATAGTCAGCGTCTGTTAGCGTGGAACAGGAACGTGTGGTGGCTACAGAAGGTGTGTCTCCACACCATGGTGACAGTGTAATGACTGCAGATGTACCACACAGGCATGTGGCCAGTGCTGCTCATAGGAGGACCTCTGGCAGGCATGCACCTGCAGGACAGAGCGCAGCAGCTGGTGTCACCAGACACATGTTCCAGACTGTAATGGCGGCACAGGCACGTGCTGAACAGCAGAACAGAGAATGGCAGAGGCTGCAGAGGGCTGCTATCCATACTCTAAATGACAACATCCAGGCAATGGCAAATGCTCAACAGCAGATTGCTGATGTTCTGGACAGGCGATTGGGTGACATGGTTGGAATCCTTGACCGTGGCATGGCAATCCACAAGCGTGATCTGTCTGTGCTGGAACATCTGGTAGGAGTGAGGCATAGGCCACATGGATGTAGGCCAGCTACACCACCTAGTGCAGGTCAACATGAGCGTGCCACCTCACATGCCCGCTCCCATAGTGCCGGTAGCAGTAGCAGTGCAGCTGGTGCTGCTCTGTCCACACCAGGACACAGCAGGACACGTGGACATGGCCCTGGACATTCCCAGCAGGGATACGGTTCCAGTGGACATGTGTCGTCGGACAGTAGCCAATCTGTACCTCCGCCTGGTAGTGCCCGTGCAACCCCTGGCAGGCACAGGTCACGTGGCCGGACACAGTGAGCTGTACATCCTGGTCTGTACAATCTGGTGCTGTCAATAATACCCCTGTGTAGGCCTCACAAAAGGCAGAACTGTGTGCACACATACACGCACACGGCAAAAACATCTGTAGGGCACCGCAACACCCACATGCATAATGACCACACATGTCCAATCAGATCACCGGCCCTTACCCACACACATGATGTCATCCATTGGTGCAGCCTATGCCCCTGGCAAACACAATCACCCTGAGCATATGATGAAGCCTGTGCCGCATCCCTGTCATCCACACCATCGGTGCAGGGACATGCTCAAATGGTCTGATGCACAGGGTGAACAGAATAGTGAGAGAAGTGTATATTACATTAGTTGTGTACTGTTGACACGCACCAGACATACCATGTAGTACAGGTTTATCATGCATTGTTATATGTTCACAGTATGTGTCTTGGTAACAACAGTAACAGCATGTTGGTAATGATGCCCTGGTTCCCTCCTTATGGTCTACTTGCATGTGCCAACAAGTAGCAGTGTTTGCAGTTTCCCATGTGTAAATGTGGAGTACTCACAGGCACGTATGGCAATATCAGCATGCTATACGTAGCCTCAACCAGACTGTTGGAAAGGCTAACATACCACAGATGTCCACACATCTACTGATCCAGAAGCATGTGGGCTGTTTAATAGGCTACAGTGGCTAGAGATGTGACATCCATACCAGGTCATATCACAGGTATGTTGACATGGTGTGGGGGTTGTACACAGCGGTCCGGCTGATGATAACGTTAGAGGTCACTTGATAGCATGAGGCGTCACTGTGTAGCAGTAATACCCTGTCACATTACAGGAACATGCCCACACTCACGGGGTCAACAACACTATAATGCACACTCCATAGTGTTGAGGTGAGGACCCCTGCCTATGTGGTAATCACCCTCACAGTACTGTGCACCCACATGATGCGACACAGAGAATGAACATGTACAGGTAGCCAGTAAGGCTGAGACCGATGGCATCAATAGGGTAGTAGACTGCATCACCATGAGGGGTTAGGGATCCTGTCTGTTCTGTATGGTAGCATACACCCTCACTCCATGCACCAGACAGCCATACATACACACACACACACACACACACACACACACACACACACTATGGAGTCCACAAATGTCATTCACATATGGATAGCTGACATGTGTGTGATACACACACCACCCCTGCCTACATCATGCTTTCCACACTGCAGTATGTACAGATCTCTACAACAGTGTACAGGGGTGTGTAACAATTGGGATGTATTCCCCTCCATATGTGGCATATATGGTCACACAAGCAAACACACATGGCAGTACTGTGAATGATACACCTGCTATATGATGATACGTCTGACAGACATGCAGCAGTATTGGCCGCATTATGTGTACCAACGCTACCTCCGGCAATTGTGCTGCTATATGCACACGGGAGGATGTAAGTGTTACAGGTGTCAAGTGACTTACAGTCAGTAACACCCAACCGCTGTGTAGGTTTTATGTCTTCACCATCAAGTAACAGTAACATAGCGTACTGTTTGCACATGTAATGGTAGGATGGCGTGTGACACACCTGTGAGCCGTCCCTGGCAAACATCCATCTGCAAAGGTGGATCACCCCTTTATGTACACACATCCATCCATACCTGATGTACATCCTACCGTACTGTCAGTATTTCACCATATAGAGGTGTCAATGATGGGGCTGCATTGCAACTGCATGTTGTAGTTAGGCACAGATGAATTACATACATCAGCTACTGCACATGCATGGTAGCTGCATGCACACCACTACATGTACATGTGTGTTGGTCCTACATGCCTGTCATGTAGCCATGTTTGCATGCATTGCAATTGGTGGACATGTGTGATGACATACATAACACATGGACTGTTGTATGATATGATGGGTGTCATGGATAACTAGTACAGAGGAAATGTGTCCTTGGTCAACATTGCTACCTCATGTACTGTTAGCATTCAACAGCCATGGACCTACCTTCCATTTGCATGCATGTGATTGCTGTAGCCACTTGTCTGCACGGAGGACAACAAAAGCTATGCTATGTACATATGTGTTTTGTGTGTGTGTGTGTGTGTGTGTGTGTGTGTGTGTGTGTGTGTGCGTGTGTGGTCCATGCACATATCCACTGAGATTACATGTATGTCATATCCAAACATGTGTGTTCTTTGGTGTACAGCGACAGTCATCTGTCACAGCTGTGTAAGACCCAGGGCCCCTGTTATGTGTAGAGCTGACCTGGTTATGTACAGTGGTATCATTGCATTGCATAACACATGATGGAACCCTGTCAGTACATGTGTAGTGTGCACAGTTGCTGTAGACCTATGTAGACCTATGTACAGTCCACTGGTCATGAGTCACACGGTGTTGTGGTTGTTGCTGGTCCAACGACATGGTGATGTCTGAGGGCTACATAGTAGACTGCGGTGTTTACCTCTGTGATCTGCACCAGAGACATCTGTGATGGCTCTTGAGTGTGTACTGGTCAGTACATGTGAGTGGCCTCCATGTATGTGGGGACAGTAACACCATACTGTGCCCTTCCATGTTTAGAATCCATGTGCATGCAAGACAGCCCTTTGCAACTGCTGTGAGAGCATGCCCAGTATGCCGTTGTGTAGATGGACACACAGTACATTCCAAACTGTGCCCTTCCGTGTTTAGAATCCGTGTGCGTGCAAGACGGCCCTTTGCAACTGATGTGTGCGAGCATGCCCAGTACGCCATTGTGTAGATGGACACACAGTACATTCCAAACTATGCCCTTCCATGTTTAGAATCCGTGTGCATGCATGACGGCCCTTTGCAACTGCTAAATGTGTGAGCATGCCCAGTACGCCATTGTGTAGATGGGCACACAGTACATTCCAAATGAACGTGTGATGCTAAGTGTATGAGCATGCCCAGTGACACCTTGTATCGGTGATGTGCCTCTGTGTATGGGCATGGCCATTGACATCCTGTATAGCGATGGTGGTCATCCAGGCAACAGATGTCCATTTTCCACGTCAGGATGGATGCCTACATTGAACACACTGGTTGACTGTCTTGAAGGGTGTACTGTCTGTGGCACATCTCGTATCTATGTAGTGTTGTAATAGTGCTCCGTAGATGGGCAGTTGTCCCGCTCACACCACTGCCGTGTGTTTGTCTACGTCTACCTTGGGACAGTAATATGCTTTTAGACTGCTCACTCTCTATACATTCCCTATCGGCATCTTTGCCTTTGCGGATGATGTCATCCACCTAGAAGTATGCCTCTGGGAGTTCTGTGTTCCAGTAATCTTGGTAGCGCATTCTGTAACTGCATAATGCTGTAGTGTGGTAAGGTAGTTAGGTGTGTGTGTGTGTGTGTGTGTGTGTGTGTGTGTGTGTGTGTGTGTGTGTGTGTGTGTGTGTGTGTGTGTGTGTGTGTGTTTCCAGCTGCCTGGGGACAGAGTCATGCTTTTAGACGGCTCACTCCACATACATTCCCTATCGGTGTCTTTGCGGATGATGTCATCCACCTAGAAGTATGCCTCTGGGAGTGCTGTGTTCCAGTAATCTCAGTAGCATGTTCTGTAACTGCGTAATGCTGTAGTGTGATAAGGTAGTTAGGTGTGTGTGTGTGTGTGTGTGTGTGTGTGTGTGTGTGTGTGTGTGTGTGTGTGTGTGTGTGTGTGTGTGTGTGTGTCTCCAGCTGCATGGCGACAGAGTAATGCTTTTAGACGGCTCACTCCACATACATTCCCTATCGGCGTCTTTGCCTTTGCGGATGATGTCATCCACCTAGAAGTATGCCTCTGGGAGTGCTGTGTACCAGTAATCTCGATAGCGCATTCTGTTACTGCATAATGCTGTAGTGTGGTAGACTAGACAGGTAGGTGCTCGATTCCAAGGCATGGCAGGTGTGTGTGTTTGGCAGCTATACCGTATGTGTTGGTATCTGTGGGTGGCTAGCTGCTGGATGTGTTCAGTTTGTTTTGTTGCTGACCTATATAGTGTCCACAGCCCGCATATTCTGCCAAGACACTGGGTTGTCAACACATACATTCACCAATAGGTCTGGTGAGTAACTGTCAGCAGTCCTATTCTTACCCTTGATACGGTCTGACCCGTGTGACGCAACATAACACACGTGCCTTGATAGTAACAACACTACATGATGCAGGTGGCACATGTAGTTTCCTTTTCATTCCTGTCTAATGCATTGCTGTCATGTGGTCCACTGTTGTGATATAAATGCCATATCTACATATGTGTGTACATGTATATGTGTGTATGTATATATATATATATATATATATATATATATATATATATATATATATATATGTCCATGTATATATGTATACAAATAATATATATGATATATGTAGATGTAGAGGTGGACATAGATGTGAACATATGTCTGGGGACATCAGCTCTATTGAATGTTTGTGCCGGATGATCTGTACGTGATAACCTGGGATCTATGTATATCTGCCATGGCGTGGTGGTAATGCACATCGTCTGTAGTGTGCAGGGCCATGGGTTGTAGTCGTGTAGACACCAGTTATTTTGTTGCTGGGAAGACCATGGGACATCGAATATGGAGATGGTAAGGCACCTGTTGCCAGTTGTGTATGGATCTGAGTGACACTGAGCAGTGGTTAATAATTTGGAGGTTCGGTATGGGTCATATAACTATTCATTAGAAGACTATACTATGCAGATGAGGTTGACTATGGTGTATCACATTTATCACCAGGGTGTGCTGCTGGTCCCTGGAGTGTATGTGTGTAGTCAGCGGGGTGCAGGTCTGGAATATAGTTGACAGCATGGGAGGGGGGGTCAGGCATACTGTACGTACATTGCAGAACTGTGCCTCAGGAGTGCTCCTGCCTTAGCAAACCTAAGCTAGGGGTGTGTCTATACCTGCCTGGTGACATTGGGAGGGATGACAGCAGTGGTGGGGTAGTCAGGGTGTACAGGCTGCACAAACAGGTGATCAGCACAATCAGCAGATGACATGGCCAGCCCACACATGAACAGTACGTTAATGCGAGCAAGCAGCATACACAAAGGTTTCGTCCACACTCTACACCACCGGTGTATACCTGCAGGGACATTTCACGGCACAGTCCAACCAAATGACACAGGCTGCAGCAGACAACATATACCAACATGTGCAGGAGGCTGGGGCAGTGAGGATGTGTAAGCTGCCGAACAATTCTTACTGGGGTGACATAAGCCTTTATAGACCGAGGGTGACTTACCAGGGGCTACATGGGCTGGGGATGTTGGAGCACTATGGGGTGGACAGAGACCTCCTACAGCAGCTTGTTGACCTGTGCTTGCCACACCTGACACATCAAACAGGCCGAGGGAAACGCATCACAGTGGATACCATGGGATGTGTTGGCCTAGGGAATACTAGCCACAGGTACCTCACACAGCGCAACTGGGGATATCATGGGAATCTCACAGGCATCTGCATCCAGGGTATTGCACCAGTTCACAGACGCCATGTCAACACATGCTAGTGTGCACATACATGTCCTCAACACATGTGATTAGTAGACCAGCAATATGCATCTGTTCAACCACATGGATGACTACCCTGGGGTACTGGGTGCTATAGCCTGCACACACATACACATCGTAGCACCACCCGGTGAGCGGGGTAGGGCCTATAGTCACTGCAGGGGCATGCCCTCCAACAGCTAGGCCATATGCGATGGCCAGGGCATGAGATTGAATGTGTGTGCTGTCTGCCCTGGAAGCTATGATGTGTCTGATATATGGCTTCTGACATAGCTGTAGCACACCAATGCCTATATGGACATCCCCTACAGTCTCCTAGTGGGGGATGCTGGGTAAACACTGGTGTAGTGGCTGATGACACCCATCAGCAATGCACACTCACCTGAACATTCACACCATACTGAGGCGGATGCACAGGCAAGACATATACTTGTGCATGTGTTTGGGATGCTCGGTTCACAGTTCTGGTATCCGGAGACATCCGTTGGAGCTCTGCAGTATTCACAAGCTACATGCATACAAGTTGTTATGGTATGTGCTATGCTACACAATGTTATCCTGCAGTAACAGTTGCAGCAGGAACAGCATGGGGCAGGGCCACACAGCCAACACCACTGCCAAGGCCTGTACAGGCACAGTGTGACTTGGTGAAGGAACTACCTGAGTAGGGCACAGTCGGCGAAAGCCCGTGCACAGTATGACCTGCCCTTGGCAAAGAGGCAACACAAGGCATATGCACTGACACAGTAGGTACCCACGGATTTCCCCTCTCTGACCCGCACACAGTACAATGGATGCCAAACATGACAGTACCTGTGCTCGGCCATGTATAGGAGGTGCACTTTGTGCATCCGACATAGGCAGCACTCCAGCACCATCCTCAAGTCTGGAACACACCCAGGGTATGTCTATTGACCTGACAAGTGGCAGTTGTATTAGAATGTGTAGTTACCCATTGCTATGGTATGTATGTGAGCATACAAGTGACTGTGGTGGCCAAATGTTAGGGCAGCAGACAGTACACATCCATAGTGGCACCATGACCTCTGTAGCACATACGGGGGTCACAATGGTAGCCTGTAGTACACAGGGTGTCCTAACCCACTGCAGATTATGGGCTGACCATCATGTGTGTCTGTACAGCCCACACACGTTCCATGCAGCTGGACAGATGTGGACCAATACAGACGAATGATATACGATGGCCTATGGATATGCCCAATGAATGACCCCAACCCACTAAGACACACACAGATGACAGCAGACCAGGCAGTTTAATGTAGATTGTGTAAGCTAGGACGTCCAACACCACTGTGCTGGTAATTAAAGCTGGGAACTGA
Organism: Protopterus annectens; assembly: GCF_019279795.1. Lineage (NCBI taxonomy): Eukaryota > Metazoa > Chordata > Ceratodontiformes > Protopteridae > Protopterus > Protopterus annectens. The sequence goes on from NC_056745.1 coordinate 804,961,264, forward strand.
CGTACCCTCGTATCCCTCCAACCAGCAATTTAGGTAGGTCCACACACTGACATGGAGTACCCGGCATACCAGTACAGTAGTGGCAGATGTGTACAACTGTTGGCTGTGCCCCCGTCACACCTACACATGTGAGAGTCATGTGCACCACCCACGGTGCTGTGTAGGACTGTTATTGTGGTTGCATGTCCCCCCACACTATGCAGACATGTAGCAACTGTCAATGCCACATGACCATTAGCTACCCTGCAGACACAGCATGACACCTATCTGTGCAGAACGGAGGGGTCAGCAACACAGTACTAACTATCTGGACATGTGACACATGCAATACAGTTGACCATACTTTGTATGCTCACACACATGATGGTATGATGGTATTGTCGGTCGACAACATGCGTAACAGTCATACTGAGCATGCTCACACACTGAAACACAGGACAGCCAGGCATGCATACACCAGTGGTCCGGACATATCTGCCAGTTCATTGCTATACTGTTGGATGTCTGCGCTGTATGGTGTGTGTGTGGTCTATTGTCTGTACATATGCCGTGGTCTATTGTTAATTCACATGAGCTATGTGCGCAGGGTACTTCTACCATCACATGTATAGGGCGGTTCTTTGTTTGCGGAAAGGCCGCCTTTGGATACAGACTGGGTAAGGCACAGTCCAGCAGGTGGGAGCTGTTGTGCGTGGGTTTGCACAGTGTTAAGCACTGTTGACCTCTGGTCACAGCACCTTATACACGTTTAGACTCCACATTTCTTTGACAGTGCACAACTGGCATACTAGTAGACAAACACGCTTACAGCCCCTTGCTCTCCGACATTTCCGCTTACATTTGTCACTCACGCTGGGTGTGTGCAATCCCTTGTGATGCGTATTACATCGGACTACATGACTACAGTATCGGGTATGTGTAACCATTTTGTGACAGCAGGCTTTCGACTGTACGGACTCGGCGGCCTGTCCAGTGACGTAATCATATTATATGCGTATTCCTCATACGATCTGCTCCCTTCTGCCAGATACATGGGGACCGATACTCTGCAATGCTGACATGTGACTTGAGTTTTTTAACGCAGCTGTCTGCCGAGTCATGCTACTGCATACCTACTGCACGTTGACCACCTTTCAGATTGCACAACGGGAGACTGTAGGAGTGACACCTTTCCCACTTTGCATGGGACAGTCCCTCATCACACATCTCATGTGACAATACCAGAACTCTCCACCAATCGGGGACACATTTCTGCAGAATCAGGGACAGGTCAAGAAAAATCAGGGACACTTTTACAAAAGTAGTGCTATTAACTTGACACATTGACAGAATCAGAGCATATGACTTAATACACATATTCTGAAGTAACAGTTGTTTATAACTCTTACTTATTGTCATTAGTCAGTAAGTGTAATTCACCACCTTTCCTTCAACAGCCACTAATTTTAGGAGGGATTAAGAAGGACAAAGTTAGACTTTCAGTCAAACTCAGGGACGTACCTGACATTCAGGGACAGTTGAGTGGTATGTACAATACTCTAGCCATTGCAACTGTCCTGATTAGGGGACCTTCTCATGTTGTAGGTGTCTGTACTGGTTGCTTGTTACAGGTCTTGTATACCTGACACGTCGATATGTCATATGTAGTAGCATAAGCAACTATACTGCTGCTAGACTACGCTTTGATTTGTTCCGATATGTATATTTCTGTACTATGCATGGCTGTAGGTATGTTTTGCCCTGGTACATCTGACAGTTCTACAGAGCAGGTTCCACTTTGGCCATTCAGACTGGTGGCAGCCCTATAGACCCTAAATGTAGAGCTATCACATGTGTCAAGGCAACACATACCCACAGCCAGTAGTAAACGGACGACTTCCACGGTTTGCATACGTTAAGGTTATTCATGTAGCATTATAATTGATAATACTGTTTCCTATTACATGTAGCTGTTACTGATACAACAAATTGATGTCTGACACCACTACACACACTATATAGCCTCCATTCCCGAACTCACAGGCCATGTGCCATAACTGTCATTTTGCAGGACACAACTGCCCAGACGGGTGTGTCCCTCGCAGGCGTACGGGTGTTGAACCTCTTCTATTATGCTATCATCTACCCGAGGTGGTCAGCAAATTATGCACTTTCCGTCAGTAGCAGAACTCACATACCAATGGGTGTGAATGAACACTGTATCAGGAACAATGCATAACACCCTGTGGGACACATTTAGATGATTGGTTCTATTAACCAGACACATTCACAGTCACAGAGCATATGTATTCATTCACGTTTGTCGATGTACATGCTGCTTATGACTCATACGTGTTGTCATCTGTCATTACCTGTATTCCGCCATCTGTTCACCTAATATCACTAGTTCTGGCAGTGTTTAGTTGGACTTTGTTACATTCTGATACATAACTATGGACGTCCATGCTAATCGGGTACACGGCACTGTTTAGGTCTCTATGTATTCCCCCGATGGTTTACAGACTATCCGGTAGATGTGCTCTTCAGGTTTGGGAGGTGTAGGCATATGCTATGCCCACATAGGAATATTAATGACTTCCACTGGGCGGGCCTACTACATCTCTGCCAACCAGCGCCTGCACACTTAAGCCCATTAATGCATACCCATGGTCCACCTACCTGGCACCCCTCTACAGCAGTCGTGACAAATACTTACTGCGAGCGCAGCTGGGGTATGAGCACACCCCTACACATTGCCCACTCTCCCCATCTCTGGACACGTCGTACGTTTTGTCAACCCATGTATTATCACACTTGCACAACGTACTGTTCCATGTACACCTACATCCTGCTCATAATAATGTCAGCAGATTCACACGTACCCTGAATTTTTGGGGTCCCGCAAGGGACACCGTTATCCATGTTTAAAGTGTAGACCTTGCAGAACTCTCCCACTGGTCCTTTCCTACCGGTGTTTTGGACAGCGGCAGTGTATTGATCTGCATTGCCTGTCTGTATGTCTGTCCGGCCTAGCTGGGCGATGTGGGTGGTACAACATTTATTTATTGGACCTCCCAGTCACATATGCCCGGGCTGTAAATATGTTACCCCTAATTGCTGTGAAGTAACCTATTTATGTACATGTGTATATCTACACTGACATATATATTTTGTTTTGTGTGTATGTGTATATATCACTACCTGTTGTTTGTGTATATATATATATATATATATATATATATATATATATATATATATAGATATATATATATATATCTATATATATATATATCCGTAGTATATCCTTGTGTGTGTGTGTGTGTGTGTATATATATATATATATATATATATATATATATATATATATATATATATATATCCCTATGAATATATATGTGTATGTAAATTAATATAGATATATGTATATATACGTTTTTATCTATGTATACATCTGTGTGTCCGTTAACCTATACATTTCCCGGACATGGGCACTTACACATGCGTATTGGTTTTATCTGTGCTTCAGCTGCATACTATTGCCTTAGTCATTCTGATGCCGACACTTCACTCCGGTGAACTTGTGCACAGTATATTGCACGATCTGAAGTAGTTAACTTCATTTGTCAGCAACCTTTGGGAATCGGATCCGACCTCGGATCCGAGCCGGCAATCTTTCACAGCTTAGATCCGAGCTCCTAGCTCCTCCCCTTCTCCCATAATCCCCTGCCAACCCTGACTGACCTCAGATCTAGTTTGCCGCGCTTCTTGTCAGCAGCTAGGTTCTTGAGCTCCTGGTATCGCAGGGTATTGTAAGAGAAATTTCTCATTTTTTTTTCTTATTCCCCTTAATTGTGTGTGAGCATTGAGTGTTCAGGTTCCTTTTTTGTGTAAAACTGCCTAGTTTAAACCCTTTTAGTTAAACTTTCCCTCCCTCCCCTTCGCTGGTCGTTAGTTTCTGTGTGTTGTGTGTTTGGGGCCTAACGAGTGGGTTTTCTTTAGGATGTCTGAGGCCCCTAAACCCATCTTTTCTAAGTGCACCGAGTGTGGCCATAAGCTCTTCCGAGCGGATGGCCACACTCGGTGTGTGCGGTGCCTTGGGGTTGAACACCTTTCCTCTGGGTGTTCTATCTGCGCGACATTCAACCCTAGGGCACTGAAGGACTGGAGGTCGAAGTTAATCCTAGCGGGACTTTTGCCTCCAGATTCGGCTTCGGCCTCCAGTGCTTCTGTGGCCTCCTCCCCGGCTTTGGCGGCAGCCACTCCTCCCTCTCTCCCTCTGGTCGGGACTCAAACTCCCGTTGCAGCGCTGGAGGAGAGGGAGGCCAGGAAAGAAAAAAGGAGGGAGAAGCACCACAAGCGGCAGGACGAGGCCTCCACTTTGGCCCCCCCGGCTAAGCGGTCTTCTCCCTCCAGGGCTTCTAGGTCTCCTCCTTCTCGGCTCCAGTCTCCATGCTTCTCACCGGACCCCGAGGAGGAGGAGACCCGATCTCCATTGAGGTCATCGAGGTGGCACTCCTGGCCAGCCTCAGTGGCCTCTTCGAGATCAACTCGCAGCCTTTCCGACGCAGATTTGGACCGGATGATGCGAAGGTTTCTCCAGGCCCAACTGCAGATGGGAGTGCTCCTGCCTCCCCCCCTCCGGGTGGGAGCTCAACACCCTTCTTTGCTCCGATAGCTCCTTCTCCGACCCGCTTCCCGGGTTCGGAGCCTTCGGAGCGAGCAGCCTTGGAGCCAGGGGTGGGTCGGCACCAACAGTATCGGGTACTTTGGCGCTGACTCTTCCCTCGAGCCGTTTTTATCGGATCCGGGCTCTCGGAGCCGTGGGCTGAGTGTCAGATCTGAGGGAATCAGTGTGACTTTGGCTCCATCTAGGTCGGAGCACACTGGTCCGTCAAATCCGATGGCATCGGCGCAGGCCTCGATCCGTCCATCGTATCCGAGTGAGGGTCTGCTCTCGGATCTGAGAGAAGCTCTCCTTCGGCTTTTGATGTGATGGAGAGGGTGCTGTCGAGTGCTTCCAGGCCTCCGGTCCTTGCTATGGCTCCACCCCGCACTCCCTCTCTGTTGGGTCCAGCTTCCGTCACCCGGCCCCAGGGACAGCCTGCTTTAACGTCCCAGGTCGTTCCTCTGGAACAGGACGTGGCTGGTGAGACTTCCTCGGACAGCCCCCCCGAGGACGTCCCTCACAAGCAAAAGTGCAAGAGGAGGCACGTGGACTCCCCTGAGTCCTTGACTGAAGACACGGATTTAGATGAAGGGGAAGGCTCCCCAAGGTCACCCCCCAAGGATGTCTCTTTCGGAGACATCATGGAAATGCTCAGGACAAGATGGGGGTGGTCTGCCCCCAAGGCTTCCTTGGACGAATCTGTGTTCCTGGAGGCATTCAAAGCAGGCCCATCTACCTCTTGGGTGTCCCCTCCACCCGACCCCTTAGTGGACCTTATTACCTCTAGGGTGTGGAAGGAGCCGGACACTGTGGAGCCAGTCCCCAAATGCCTGGACAAGATGCTTAGTCCACCCTCTGAGAGGTCCCATTGGAGCAAGGGTCCCCCCGTAGTTGCTATGTTGGTGGCGGCGGCCACCAAGAGGGAATTAGCTCAGGAGAGTCCCTCGGTCCATCCACCGAGCATGGAGTCCCGTTTGATGGACCGTTTAGGGAAGCGGGTATTTAGTTCAGCGACCTTCTCGGTGAGGTCTCTGAACTACATGGCACATGTTATTTGACTGCAGCGGGACCTTATTAAAGAGTACACTGTGTCGCTCCAGGAGTCCATGTCGGTGGAGGACAAACGGTTGTACTCCACTCGTATGGCCACTCTTAGGTCCATATCTAACACTTGCATGCGGCTTTTGTCCCATGCCACAGAGGGAGCCGCTACAGCCAGCAGAGCAGGCCTCGTCATGCAGCGTCAGACCTGGCTCCATCATTGTGATTTCGTGGAACCCTTCAAGGCGTCATTTGCGAATGCCCCTTTCGATGGTTCTGCCCTGTTTGGCAAGACCGTTCGTGAGACCTTGGTCCAGAGCAAAAAGTGCGGGAAGACGTTGTCTGCCGTCGGAGTCCGCTTCTCTGCTCCCCAGAGGTCCTTCTCCAAGAACCAAAAGGGACAGAAAAACATGTGGTTTCGGAAGTCGCAACAATCCCAGTCCACTCCGGACCCCCAGTCTTTCTGCAGCAGAGGAGGACAGGGTGGATGCCACCCTAGAGGCAGAGGGGGCCCGAGGAATGGTGGGTCCAGAGAAGCTTTCTCTGACCGGCCCACCCAGCGACCCTGAGGGGTTGCCCGACTGCTCCTCTCTGGAGGCAGTCGGGGGACATTTTTCGAGGCACCTGGCAGCTTGGGAGTCCATCACAACAGACCGCTGGGTGATTCGCATCATATCCAGAGGATACCAAATTCCTTTTTCTCACATCCTTCATGCACCCAAATGCCTCCCCGATGTCCCACCCGATCAGAGGGAGGCCGCAGCTGCGGAAATTCAGCAGCTCTTAGGAAAAAGAGCCATCCATCACATCCCCCCAGACCAGTTCGGATCGGGTTACTACTCCAGGTTCTTTTTGGTGCCAGAAAAGACGGGGGACCTAAGGCCAATCCTCGATCTCTCCCTCCTGAACCTGTCAGTAACCAAAGAGAAGTTCCGGATGGTCACCCTTCAATCCATTCTCCCCCTTTTGCGGGAGAGCAACTGGATGTGCTTGATAGACCTCAAGGATGTGTACTACCACATTTTGATGGACAAACGATCCAGGAGGTTTCTCCACTTCCGGCTAGGTGCCAGTCATTATCAATTCAGGGTCCTTCCCTTCGGTCTCACCTCAGCCCCCAGGGTGTTCACCAAGGTATTAGCAGTGATAGCGGCCCACCTGAGGCTCCAGGGAATGCAGGTGTTTCCATACCTAGACGACTGGCTCCTGACCGCCCCAACAAGGCATCTACTTTGCTCAGCCAGGAACTACTTTCTCCACCTTGCTCCCCAGCTGGGGATCACCATCAACACGAACAAATCCTCTCTCAACCCAACCCAGGTGATAGACTTTATTGGGGCCAGATTAGACACCAACAACTTACTAGCCTTCTTAACCACCGAGCAACTTTGAACCTTGAGGCTACATGTGCGGGCCATTTTGCTATCATCGGCTCCTCCGGCAGGATTGGTCCTGAGGGCTCTGGGCTCCATGGCAGCCTCAATTACCTTGCTCCCCATGACACACCTGAACATGAGGGTTTTGCAGTGGACTCTCCAAGTCCAATGGTCCGTTCGTCAATACCCCCTCAGTCACCCCATTCCCCTCAGCAAGGCTTTGCAAAAGGGCTCTCACATGGTGGTTACAATCACTGGACCTCCAAGCGGGACGCCCTTTCTCTATGGCCCCTCCACTCACCATGGTGACCACGGACGCCTCTCGCCTCGGGTGGGTGGGGCATTATGCGGGCAGGACGATCCAAGGCACGTGGAACGATACAGAGACCTCATTGCATATAAATGTTCTAGAGATGAGGGCAGTGCTGTTGTCGTTGCAAGCACTTCAGAACCTTCTTCCTACAGGAACAGTTGCATTCCAGTCAGACAACATGTCTGTGGTCTGGTACATCAACAAACAGGGGGGAACCAGGTCCTATCCACTCTGTCGAGAGGCTATGAGAGTGTGGGAATGGGCGATCTCCACCAACTGCTTTCTCATTGCAACGCACATTCCGGGATGGTCCAACATCCTGGCGGACAAACTCAGTCGCACCATCTTGTCACCTTACGAGTGGTCTCTCAATCCCCAGGTAACGAAGCAGATATTTGCCGTATGGGGGCAACCCTGTTGCGATCTCTTTGCCTCTCCTTTAAACATGAAATGCAACAACTACTTCACTCTAATTTCCCCCTCCGGGGAATCCCCAAGAGATGCTCTGGTGCATGCTTGGCCTCCCGGTCTACTTATTCTTACCCCCCTCTACCTCTGATGCTGAAGCTTCTACAGAAAGCCAGTCAGTTAGGGAGCAAAATGATCCTCATTGCCCCATTCTGGCCTCGTCAAGCTTGGTTCCCTTACCTCTGGTCTCATCTAGTGAATCCGCCTTGGATTCTATATCCCCTCCCAGATCTGATTTCCCACCCCCTAGACCTCCCAGTTCCGAACCTGGACAATCTCAAGCTTACGGCTTGGTTGCTCCAGTTCCACTCGTAGCTAGGACTCCCGGCATCTCTTCCCCAGTTAAAGCTATCCTAGTAGCAGCACACAAGCCTTCTACTAGGAAAGTCTACACTAGTAAATGGAGACGTTTCGCTATTTGGGCAGAGCGTCAGAACCTGGACCCTTTCACAGCTCCGTTGCCTGCCATTTTAGATTTCCTTTCAGGGCTTTTTCATCAGGGGGCTAGCTGTTCCACAGTCAAAGTTCAACTAGCAGCTATTTCTCATTACCTCGTGGGACATGATCTGGGTCCGTTGATCACCACAAAGTTATGTAAGACCTTTCTGAAGGGCACCTTCCTACTCAGACCTCCAATAAAGGAAGTCGTGCCTCCCTGGGATTTGACTTTAGTACTTCAGGCCTTGACAGCTCCCCCCTTTGAACCTGCAGCATCAGTCGACCTCAAACATCTATCATGGAAAACAGCCTTTCTCATCACTATTACTTCAGCTAGGGGGGTATCTGAACTTCAAGCCCTATGTGTAAAACCTCCTTACTTGACCTTCCATAAGGATAGGGTTTACCTCAGGACCAATCCCTCATTCCTTCCTAAGGTTGCTTTCGAGGCAAATATTAACCAGTCCATTAACCTGCCAGTTTTCTTTCCTAAATACCAGAACAAAGGAGAATACAAACTACATTCTTTAGATGTACATAGACAGCTCCGTTTTTACATTCATAGAACGGCTGGTCATAGACAATCCGACCAGTTGTTCATCTCCTTTGCCAAATTTAACTTAGGTAAATCTGTGTCAAAGATCACCTTGTCGAGGTGGATCTCGCAATGTATTCTTTTGGCTTATGAAAGTTCTGGCAGGCCCGCACCTCAGGGAGTCCATGCCCAATCTACTCGGTCCATGTCTACTTCTGCTGCCTTTCGGTCTAGAGTATCCCTGGATGACATTTGTTCAGCAACCGTCCCACCCTCTTTCCCCCTGACTTTCGGATGTTATTCGGCCAGATGTTTTATTCTGCCCTTTAAGAAAGGTAGTTAGTTTCTTTCTTAGCCATATTGGTTATGGGCAAACTTGATCTGAGGTCAGTCAGGGTTGGCAGGGGATTATGGGTGAAGGGGAGGAGCTAGGAGCTCGGATCTAAGCTGTGAAAGATTGCCGGCTCGGATCCGAGGTCGGATCCGATTCCCAAAGGTTGCAGACAAATGAAGTTTACCTACTCAGATGGAACGTTATGGTGAGTACATAACTTCTTATTATGCAGTGGACAGATGTCGCACATTTTTCATGTCTGGGGTGCTGCTGCTAACTGAGATGTGATACAGTGTCATTCGACCTATTACTCGTATGCGCAGCCTATTATTCCTGCTACTGTGTTTGTTTCTGTGCACATTCATATTATTACTGTTGATAGGATGTGTGTTTGTGTTACTGTGACTGTATGTCAACATATTGTTGTCTTCATGTAGTTGTGTCTTTCTGCTTTTCCCGGTTTGGGGTTGTCACAGCAAAACTCCGTTCCGCTCATGGGTGGCGTATAGGTTTTACGTGCCGGGCTGCCAGACCTGACGCACAACGTCCGACAATGATACGCCCATTCACGCATGTCTCCATGCAAACGACGCTCTATCTGGGAATCGCACCTATGTACTAGCTGACCTCCACGGGCCGCTCCATTGCACCCGGCGCAACATACCCTAGCACTCCTGTGTCCATAATCGCATATCCATAGTTTCTCCTGCACACCCGTGTTGAGTTTCCAAGCATAGCAGCCATTATACACCTGATATCGCAGCCATAACACACCTTTACACATTGCCCTCTCATGAGCGTTGGGGCCCTACACACATTTTGTACTGCCTTGTGTATTTACAGGCTCACCATCCATTCATATTTGCACATATGTGCCTTTCCTGGTGTTATGGATTACGAACGATTTGCGGGTTACAAATGTAGGTGGTCGCAGCATGTACTACATTCCGTCTGTTTACAATGTTGACATAGCACTTCAACGATGTTATGGCCACTGGTATAGCCCTGCCTCTGGTGTGAAGAGCGGTGCTCTACTCACACTTGTGCAGCTTTATGTGACATATGCTGCGAGCACTTCATAATTCCTTACTTGCTCTGGATTCCCTTCACAACCCTTATGTTTGCTTTCATCTTTCCGCGTTCCTTACATATATATATATATATATATATATATATATATATATATATATATATATATATACATATATATATACATATATATATATATATATATATATATATATATATATATATATATATATATATATATATATATATATATATATATATATATATATATATATATATATATATATATATATATATATATATATATATATATATATATATATATATATATATATATATATATATATATATATATATATATATATATATATATATATATATATATTTATATATATATGTATATATAGATAAATATGTAGATATATAATTGCATATTTCTGTTATGTCTGTGGATATTTATCTTTACACACATCTATCTATCTATATATATAAAAGTTACAGCTGTACAAGACAACATACATTTGCTATGCTAATAGCTGCCGACACCAGCGCAGGCCCACTTGCATCTACTTATTCTGAGTTACATATGTTTACAGGCACTTCTTTGGGATTACATATGCCTTATTCCTTATGACAGTACCACTTTGATGGAATCCATTTAACGGACCCATGCGAACGCGGTCACCTTTACATGTATAAATGTTGGCTTTACAGCACAGAGGCATTCATTACACAATTAATATGTGCTATAGTCGTACTTGAACCGGGAATGCCTTTACGTTGGGTGGATGCTGTAACCACTACACTATTGGTGTTCTGGCTCATTTATATGTATACCCATGGTTCAGAGCTACTCTGACATACGCATCACCGCTTCCCTTACACAGCAGGCATCCATTCTCCTGCTGGGAAAACTGCAGTACTACAATTAGGACATTCCCTGTTTCCTACTGCTCTGGACCCGTGCTGCAAGTCTACTCACTCCAACATATTCATAACGCCTACGCTTATAGTCCTCGCACATACACGTGTTTGATTGTCAGGGTGTTCATGTGCTGGTCCGCGTTTAGGCACGGCCGACTGGTGACTAGAACTGCCCTTGTGCTGTTCAAAGATCAGACGTAGCACATGGACAGAGTTAGTCCAGAGTTTAACATTCTACCTGTGTTTACAGACGCAGGTGTTTGGGCACCTCTGGCCACATTATTGGGTCGGCGCTACATAATTTAGGGCGGGGAGTGGTTCCACTACATAATGCAGGTTGGGGGCTGGTTTACACGTGTTTCCCTTCGCATTTGACTATTTCATTCATTTATAGATACAATGAATATTATTCTGGACATCTGTTATAAATTCACTACAGGTATGCAATAGTCCTGTCAACAAATGTGACCGTTGGTTGGTGTACTTCTGTGTACGGACCTCTCTGATACTCGGGGACTCATTTCTACAGTGACAGGGACAAAGCTATGACAACTTAGGGACAATCACGGACACTTCTACCATATTAGTACTATTAACTTGGAACGTGTTGACAGACTCGTAATACTACTAATTTTCTGCAGTTAAATGCGTCTATTACTCTTCATTGTTGTAAGTAGTCATTCTCATTCAACACCTTTCCCCCAAAGGTCACTGGCTTTGTGAGTGGTTAAGGGGCTGGCCAGTTATTGTGCGAATGCTCTGACCTTTGGTATCGCTGACATTGTCATATGTACAGGTTGGGATGTATTCTGGGGACTAGGGTTGCCACCTTTTCAAATGGCCAAGATGGGACATTTTCGGGACACACATCAGATTTTACAAGCCGACACATACCCATGGTCAGTACAACGGATAGAACATTACTTATTTGCCTACATAAAAGCCTATTGTTGTAGCAGTTTAGTTGCTTATTCTGTTTCTTGTAACATTTAGGTATTGTAGATACTGCAATAATTATTTTCTGCAACTATTACATAACATATGGGACATACTTATGTCCTACAATCCCAGGACATTTTCCATTTGTAATGTATTTTGTCCAGACATAACTGTCCAAAGAGGGACTGTCCCTCACAAAGTGGGACAGATGATAACCCTACTGCAGACACCAGATTGTTTGGGCCAACATATAGCCACGGTCAGTGCAGGTTTAGAACATTCATTTGTTTCCTAGCTGTGAGCCTTATACCTTTGGCACTTTTGTTGTTTGCCTGTTTCTTGTACGAATTACGTTTATTCTATCCTGACGTGACCGCTTTAGGCAAATGTTACATGCAGTATGGTACATAGTTATTTCCTACGATCACAGGACATTTGGCATTGTATCATTGTTGGTCAGGTCACACCTACACACACATTAATTGTCCCTCACACAGTGGAGCAGGGGGTATCCTGTTTACGTCAGTGCCTTCGTCACCCTTATACCATGTGCCACTATGCGAATGTGTGCAATATATTCTCTCGCTTATTTGTGTTGGGACACATGCGTCACGGGCAGGTGTTTGATCCTGGGTAGTAGGTTATGCATGACCATCTAGGGCTGGACAGTCTCGTGCACCACTACTGCACATTCAAACCTGTGTCCAGATATCTACAGGACTGGACTTCGTGTCTTCCATTCTAATGTTTACACAGGTTACTTATCCCATGAGGGATATCCCAAAAATTGAACAAGACCGAAACAAGACAAATACCGAACATTCTTCTGGCGTTATGAAAATGTGCTGGGGGTTTTACATGCAAGGGATACATAGTTTGCAATCCTTAAACTGCCTAGGGTGGCACTACCTACTACATATGTGTAGTGGTCACTATGTGTTGATGTGGCTGCACCAAACCAGTAGGCCAAGTATGGCTGGATTTGGTGGACATTCAGGTATGGGAGCGGGTTGTGTGCTGTGAAGGGGATGCTGGGTAGTCCATTATGCATCCAGGTGTGTTGCATTTGATATGGCCAGTTCCATCAGGACCAATCTGTGGGTATGTGCCAGTGACATGTCTATACATTTGTATCGCACATTTTAATATTCATATGTTTGTGGGATTGTGTTCTACAGTATGGCCTGTCTGGTTGTATTGCAGATGTTTATACATGTTTTTGTGTTTCTTTCTGATTCACCCGCTGCTCCCTCATACACCTCCGGTTCACTTATTCTGCATACGACACAATATCGCCTTGGAGGATTGTACCATTACCCAACCCCCCCACACACATATTCCTGACACTCCATACATCACTGCTTTGGTTGTTGGCCCATGACACGGCCAGAGTAACACATTGCTTACCCTACATATGTCAGGTACCTGTATGGTTGTGTGGACTACCTTGCCATGTTTGCTTTCCACATGCTATACCTCACGCACATAGGAACACGCCCATACTTAACTTTCATTACATGGTTGGTATACCCGGGTAATACCCGTTCAACTGTGACACATCCTGACAAGTTCGGCTTGTACCGCTGATGTGTGGATTTTGGCAGACTGTTCTAATCATTGGTAGGATGCCACCTTTTCCTATGTCCAGGATGGGATATATTCCGGACACATATCTGAATGTACTGGGCAACACGTACCCACAGTCAACGGTATGGATAATACTGTTCCTTTCAGCCTACATGTTGCCTTATTGTTGTAGCAGTTTATATGCTCCTTCTGTTTCGTTTACATGCTTATTCTATAACCTGTCACATTTAGTATGTGAAATATGGACATACCTTTTGTATTTGACTATTACATGCCTTGTGGGATATGATTCAGTCATACGGTCGCTAGATATGTACATTTATCGTGTATTTTGTTATGAACACATCTGCCCAGCTGTGTACCCTCCCTCATACTATGGGTCAGCTGGTGACCCTAACCATTGGGCTGGACGTACCTATTGGCGGTGTGCTAACATATGATGCATTTCACTTCCACTTGGTATAGCTATCTACACTGCGATGGACTACAAGCACACCGTTTTCCATGTCATTTGTTTGCGGGATAGGGACCCGTTATTCCCTACCATGCATTTGTGTTTGCTTCTTCATTTTGTGTTCGCAGGAACTATCTTGCATGCTTTGCATACGTTTCAGTATCCACGGACACTGACAGATATGATTACTATCTTGCAAGTTGTTATATGCAAGCATTTTAGGTTGCACATCGACAGCTGGCATTTCCACACCTCCATGCAGCACTTCAACATGCCCTATGCACTCGCGCTCCTTTCCTATGCACGTGGCTGTGCTGGTGGCGCGCCTTCATTAATATGCATTTGGTGCTACTGCGCCATCTTCACGCCACACTGTCGGTGCAAGCCTACCACCGGCCTTGCGCCGAGCTTCATGAATCCCAAGGGTTATCTCACAGTTTTGAATAAAACCAGAGATACAGTATCTGTAAGAAGTATGGTTTATTACCTCCTGTAGGAAGAATGGAAGTGGATTTATGACTTTCAGCAGCTGCACCAGATTTGTGCAATGCTTGTGTGTGTATTATTGATATGTATGTGCTAAAATCCTGGTAGCTTCTAGTGTTGGTGATAGCATGGGAACCAGACATCAGATGACCAGATATATGTGATGTCATTATGTACAGAAATAATGTTTTAGTGTTAGAGGAGACTGAAGTCTCAGGAGTAGTCTTTTCCTGGAACCTGACAAAGGAGGAAGACCACTCACCCACTACATCTTGCCTTGCTCTAGTAGTGACAAGGGATAGTAATTCACTAAATCAGTTGGGAAAATATATAGTAATTCTCTAAATCAGTTAGGAAAATATAGTGAGAATAGTTAAGTATTGTTTTTCTGTACCTGTGTGAATCTTTCCAGCTATCTTATTTTTAATATTTCCTGTGGCTGAAACGTTGGTGTTTACTGTAAATAGATATTTAGCATTTTCATGTTCTTTTATTATTTATTATTAAATATATTTAACCTTCTCATTGTGGATGGTCCTTTTAGAAAAATATTTACGTTTGAGAGTATTTGCATATATTTATTTGGTGATAACTCTGGTCACTCCTGAAAGCCTTGTTGTTTGGTCAACATTACCATTTGTATTAATATTAATTTCACTCAGTATAATTGGGTACCCTTGTAAGAGCCTTAAAGTAGCTGACAGGGGTTCTGATGGCAGTTATAATTACCTCATATTCTGGGCAGAAGAGGGCACAGCAGATGAATCTGTGCCAGCCTTTCCCAGGTGTGTGTGTGTGTGTGTGTGTGTGTGTGTGTGTGTGTGTGTGTGTGTGTGTGTGTGTATGTGTGTGTCTGTGTGTCTGTGTGTACATTAAATCTCAAATGGTGTGTTTGGGATTGCTGCTTGGACCAGGGATACAAGGCACTGGTTTCACAGATAGGGTGCAGGAGGACTAGATTGGAACCCTGGCTGAGGACCTAATGCTACAGCTGTGCCAGTGGGGAGTCTTGCTGGGGGTCTGGAGAGAGAAAAAGAGGAACCCAGCCCCCAGACTGAGCATGTTCCCTGTGTGCTCTTAAGGGAAATTGTGCTTGATGCAGAAAAGTCTGCATCTTGAACTACTGAGTGAATCCATTTGTATTGGGTCTGTATTATAACCGCAAATGCTTAGGTTGTCGAATACAGGATAATCGACACCTATTGCATGAATTCACAATTCACTGAAACCTCAAAATGCAGAAAAACACATCAACGAATACTTTTGCTTGGCCAACACCGTTCCACCCACTAACGAAAACAAAACATACTTCCCACTACACTGCTCACCACATACTACCCACCCAAACAAAATAAATAAACCACATACATACACTAACCTAAACCCTACTTCTAAACCTACACTAACCCTTACATACATTACTTTCTATGCACTTACCTTAACCTGCACCCTAACCCTAAGGTCCGTAACTATCACACACTTACCTTACGGAGCTATACTGCAGAAGGGCCAACTATGCCAAATCGGGATTTAGCATTTCATGGTTTCTGGTGTTCTGTGTCCATGTGGTTCACTTAATCGGTGTCGATCATGCCGTATTCAACAACCTAAGCATTTGTGCTTCTGATATAGACCCTTTGTATTCCAAGTGGACGTCTCTCTCCAGTGTCAGTGGTGAGGATTCAGGCTCTTTGATTTCTAGCCCAGAGTAGAGACGTCACATAATTCATAATGTAATTGTGTATATTTCTTTCTAGAAGTAACCTTTTTAGTGATTGGAAATATACTAGCCTCTCCATAATTAATGACATATATGAAGTGACATAAATAACATGAAGACTAAGTGGTGTACATACGTTTATACTTAAAGTCACTAACTATAAGGAGTATGTTGTTGACTGTCAAAGTATCTTTTTTTCTAAGACTTTTGTTAGAAATGTTCAAATTGTTCAAGATATGTACTCATATTTTGATAAGGATTATCAATAGGCCTATGTAGACATTAGACTGATCAAGTTTTTGCTATCTGGTTCACAGCAAATATACACATATTATATGTGTTTTGACTGATAACCTCATAAAATAACAGATACGTATCTTTATTGCAATCTGTAATGAAATATTATGTCTCCTTAAGTCAAGATCCAAAACACTGTAACTGCAACATCTCAATCTCAAAAAAGGCATATTAAAATATCACACAAACAAAACATTACACAACAATTGTTTTTGCATATTAACTGTGTCCTTCCTGTGACCCTTGATGTAGGGGTTATACTCCTTCAACCTTGATCTCTATATAAATGTCACACAAGCTGAAAAAAGAATTTAAAAACTCACCTTTTCCCTCTTGTCTGGGTCTTGTGACCTGAGATACTAGACTATTGCACCAGTGACAAAGTAATGGTGGGACTTCAGTAAAGCTTACAAGGAGCTAATCTCCATGTAAGCATAGTGCCATGACTCGAACATGGAATTCACAGCCTGTGTGATTCAGTAAACAAGGCTGGGGGCGTGCATGAGCACATTGGAGTGCCACAGCTCCTATTTGCGCTCAGCTAATCACAGCTAAGCAAGGGTGTGTGTCTGAGGCTACTTAGCTGTGCTTAGCTGGTTCAAGAAATGATAAGCAGGTTCATGCCCAGGGGAGGGCCTTTTCTGCTCAGCAGTGTTTACACTAGCTAAAACAGTTTGAGTGGCACAGCACAGGGCTTAAACACAGTGGAAATAGAGAAAAAAAAGGAAATAGCAGAATAAAGGAAATTAACTATAAATCACTAGTATGGACTCTGCCACTCACAGTGGCCTATTCAAACCCCTCAATAATATAGCTGGCAGGTGGAATGTATCATAGTCAGCCAATCACACAGGCAGCATCTGCAGCACACCAGTATAAAGTATGCATACACCTTTCAGTCTGTTTTTTCCCAGAAACTCTGCACCATTGGTATACACATTTGAGAATTTTAACTGACAAAATGATAGGGGCTGCTGCTGCTTTGCTACATCTGTATGTGCTACAGACTGAGGGCAGTGATGAGGATAATGCTGACAACTGGCCCAGACCGAGGAGGAGAAGAGTGTTCAGATCCAGGGTAACCTTCCAGGGACTACATGATCCGGAGATACTAGAGTGCTACAGGATGGACAGGGGAATACTTCAGCAACTCAACGAGCTCTGCCGGGCTCACCTCAGACCCAGAGCCAACAGAGGGGAACCCATCCCAGTTGAAGCCAAGGTATGTGCAGCCTTAAGAATACTAGCTACAGGCACTTTCCAAAGACCTACTGGGGACATCATGGGGGTCTCACAGGCATCTGCATCCAGGGTACTCTACCAGTTCCTGGATGACATGCTACCACATGCCAGTGAGGACATTTATTTCCCCAGCACCCCTGAAGAGAGGACCAGCAATATGCATCCCTTCCACCATGTAGCAGACTATCCAGAGGTACTGGGTGCCATAGACTGCACTCACATCCACATCAAAGCACCACCCAGTGAGGACAGTATAGTCTATGTCAACTGCAAGGGTTTCACTCCATTAACTGCCAGATCATGTGCAATGCCCAGGGCATTATCATGAATGCGTGTGCTGGCAGCCCTAGCAGCTATCATGACTCCCACATCTGGGATGTTTCACAGCTGCACCAGGCATTTGCTAGGGGGACATTCCATATGGCCATCTTGTAGGGGATGCTGGCTATGCACTGGAACCATGAATGATGACACCCATCAGAAATGCACACACACCCACTGAAGAACTCCATAATGAGGCACACGCACAAACTAGGAACATTATAGAGCATGTGTTTGGGATGCTCAAGTCATGGTTCCACTGCCTTGACATATCTGGTGGAGCCTTGCAGTACTCTCCAGCCACATGTCCGCACATGTTCATAGTATGTGCCATACTATACAATATGATACTGTGGAAATAGCTACGGCAGGAACATCATAGGGAAGGGGCACACATCCCTCTACCATTGCCACGGTCTCCACAGGCACAGGGGAACTTGGAGGATTAACCCTCTGAGCCTGCCCCTGTAGGCAGATGCAGACATGTCCAGTATGCCCTGGCCTTGGCAAAGAGGCAATGCATTATTACATACACTGACACCCTAGGGATCCAGAGACTGACACCTCTCTCTGACTTGCATACACAGTAAAATGGATGCCACACACATCACACTACCTATACCTTACCATGTATAGGCCGTGCACTGCATGCATCTGACAAAGGCAGACCTCAAGCATTGTCCTCACAACTGCCACAGGTACAAGGTAAGTCACTCTTATTAACAATAGCTGAATGGAGTAGTACATTTTAGTAACATATCGCAGGTATTGCTGCATGTATGCAAGGGAATGGGGTGGCCTGCCGGGATAGCAGCAGACAACTGACAGCTATGTGGTACAACAGGAAATGCCTGCCCAATACTGGCTTCCACAGAGTATGCAATAGTCCCCTAGGTGACAAAACTCACTGCAGTGTATGTGGGGGACTAATGAACTGGGGGGGGAGGTCATAGGTCACATGCATGGATGTCAATGTTGGGGTCCCATACTCATCCCTCAGCCTCTCCCAGCAAGTCAGCCATAGAAAACCATAAAGAAATGTCTGGCAAAGGCCCACAAATAAGGACAATGCTGAAATAGTCCTCTTACAGACGTACACAGTGATATCACAGTAGGTCTTAGGTTCATAGGTTCATAGGTAGGTACTAGGCTATCTGCCCGAGGGCATTTATAAGCCTAGCCAGAGTGTGTTGGCTTTCATCACCCCATTGATTAATTAACTGATCCTCTGTCAAGCAGAGCCAATGAAGTGATCCCATGGGCGTATTTTCTGTTACCAATCCACTCGTCAAGGTTTTTCTTGAAGAGTGTTAGTGAGGGGTTCTGCCTGATGTAATTTGGAATTTTGTTCCAAAGCATGAGGAGTCTCTGTGACAGGAATCTATCCCTCCAGCATGTTCTATTTATTGTTGTGGTGAGGTTTAGCTCAGTAGACCGCATGGCTCACAGTGACTTGGATTTCTTTAGGTGGAGCATGCCCATAAATTCTGAGTTGGACATGGCTTTGTAAGTCAGGCAGAGATCACCTCTGAGTAAGCGATATGCCACTGAGTACAGCTGGAGTTTTTTCAGTCGGGCTGCACAGGACATATGTTTGAGGCCAGTAATCCTCTTGGTTAGGTACTTTTGTGATCTTTCCAGCTGTTGGAAGTGTCTTGTTAGGTACATCTCAAATGGGGCATTGTACTCTATGATGGGTCTAATGAGTGACGAGTAGAGGGGCACTATAACCTCTTTATTTCTAGATGCAAACCCTTTAGTAATTAGATGGGCCACATAGAAGGATTTCCTAACTACTTTGGCAATATGATTGTCAAAGGAGAGATTACTATCTACCTGGGTCCCCAGATCTCTTATTACCTCTTCTGTATTAAGGGGGCTGCCACCTATGTGGTCATTTGTGGGTGTTTTGTTTTTCCCAAATGGGATGACTATGCATTTTTTGGCATTTAGCTTGAGGCCATGACTTTGACACCAGGTGTCCGTCTCAGTAAGGCCCTTTTGGAGGATGTCCCTGTCAGCCGGAGGATCAATTATGGCTCCCAGTTTGCAGTCATCAGCGAACTTGGTTAGCCATAGTCCTCCTGTGTTTGCCTGTACTTCTGAAAAGTATATGCCAAACAGTGGGGGTCCAAGGACCAAACCTGGCAGGACACCACTTGTGACTGGTTTAGAGTCGGACCTGGAGCTCGCTATTCTTACAGTGTGAGTTCTGTCTGTAAGCTAGTTAGCAACCCATCTTGTGACATAGGGGTTTGTGTTCAGGCTGGTGAGTTTTTCTGTAATACCCGAGTGGGGAATGGTGTCAGAAGCCTTGGCGAGGTCAAGGTAGGCTGTGTGAACCACCTTTCCCTTGTCTATGACCTTGGTGACTGTCTCGAATAAGTCAAACAAGTTTAGTAGGCATAATCTGCCCTTAACAAAGCTGAACTGGGTCGGGTCAAGTGTTTGGAGGTTCCCAATGTCTTTGTTAATGAGTTCCATGATGATGTGCTCCATAGCCTTGCAGACCAGGCTAGTCAGGCTTATGGGGTGATAGTTACCAGGGTCAGTTGTGGCCCCTCCTTTGTGGAGAGGAATAACGGTTGCTGTGCGCCATTCTATGGGCACATAGCCTGTGGAGAGGCTGAGGTTGAACGGCGTGTTTAGGTGGGGAGTTAGTTCGTTCTGTAGTTCGTGCAAGACACAGCCTGGGACACCATCTGCTCCCACTGATGCTGTGTTTTTGGCTTTTGAAAGGGCTGTTTTCACCTGTGCGTCTGTGATTTTTGGGACATTACACTTTTCCGGTATTGTTGTGGGCCCTTTTGGAGGTGAGAGGGGGGTGAATTTGCACTGAATCTATCTGCCAGGATGTTGGCAATATCAGTAGGTTCAGTATATTTTGTGCTATTTTGCACTAGTTCAGTGCATATCTGCGAGTTGCCACTTAGATTCTTAACATAGCTAAAGAAGGCTTTGTGATTATCTTTTGAATCCTTGGCTATTTTTCTTTCAAAGTTAGCCTTGGATGATTTCATGAGGGACCTTAGTTTCTTACTGATACTGATCAGGGATGTCTTTCCTTCTTGGGATTTGCTTTTTTTCTGAACTAGTTTCCTCCTTCTATTATATAGCCTGTTTGTTGCAGGGGTCCACCAAACTGGTTTCCTTCTCTTAGAGTGAGTCTTGGTTTTGCTAGGGATGGCACGCTCCATGCATCCTTGTAGGTGCTCATAGAGTGCATTTGTAAAGGTTTCTGCATCTTGGGCAGCATTATCCTTTAGCATGGGGGCTGTGAAACTTACCACCTCTGTCTTAAGTAAGGTGAAGTTTGCTTTAGAAAAGTTTTTTACTGTAGTTTCCTTAGTTGGGGGTGGTGGTGGGGTGTGGACATCCAGAGTGATTAGTTTATGTTCTGATCTAACCAGAGGCAGGTTGACCTTTGATGTGGAACACCTGTCACCGATGGTGATGACCAGGTCCAATATTGTTTTCACCTCTGGCAGGGAGTTTTCCAGCTGATCCAAGGCATTTAAGTTGATGAATTCCAGGAAGCGCTGGGCCTGGGAATTTGTACTTGAGTAGTTTTCCCAGTGAATGGTAGGGTAATTGAAATCTCCCAATATCAGGGCATTCCGTAGGACCTTTATGTTTTCCAGTGTCTCCAGAAAGGTGGAGTGGTGGTCCTGGGTCATGGAGGGTGATCTGTAGCAAGCCACAATTTGCATTGCAGATTTGCCCAATGTTAGTTGCACATGGATGATCTCAGAGGTATCATGCTGCACCACTAACCTGGAGGTGTAGGTATCCTTGATGAATATGGATACACCCCCTCCTTTTGTGTTTCGGTCTGTGTTCTGTGGCTGAAACATGTGGTATGAGGGGTCTATATTAGATCACTGACCACTTAAAGAAGTGAACAGTGATTAATCGACCCTATGTAAGCAAAAGCTTATAATCTCGAACTGTCAGAACAGCGATGTTTTTCCCAGGGAAAACAATTGCTGTTCCAAAACACATACATGCAACACAAGCACACCAAACAAACAGCAATCCACACACACACACAAAATCTTACAACTAACCCTACACTAAACTATACACACACCACTAACTACCCACTTACCTTAACCCAAACCCTAACCCTAAGGTCCGTCACTATATAGCACACTCACCTCACCTGCTCCCTAACCCTAACCCACCTAACCTGCCCTAACCCTAACTCACCTAACCCACCGTAACCCTCACATCCACACAATCACACACTTACCTGAACCCGACCCGTAACTTTCCACCACAGTGCTGAAAATACCGAAGCAACAGAAACAGACAACCAAAATCTTTCCCAAGGAAAAATTTCTGGTTTCTGTTGCTTCGATATTTTAAGCTTTAGGGTTCGATATTAGAACATTCGAAGGTTTTAAACCTCAATGTTCTGATATAGACCTTGGTATGAGTTGTAGCCCAGTAGTGCTGGGGTGCTCTCTGGAGCCTTGAACCAGGTTTCAGTTACTGCACAGATGTCGATGTTCTCCATACTGAGGAGTGCTTCGAGTGCATGCATTTTGAGATTTAAACTCCTGGCGTTGAGTAGCATAATCCTCAGTTTTTTGTTTATTGTGCTGTTTACGGAGGTGGGTTTGACTTTTGAGCCTTGCCTAAAAAAGGCACTGTGGGGGCAGCAAGAGTCTTGGCCAGTATTCAAAAGACTAGGGGTGACAGGTGCAAGCTGTCTCTTGTGAAGCAACGCAGCTTGTCGAGCATGTCATCCCAGGCTGACAGATACTGGATGCCCTTTGAATGACACTAGAATCTTAGCCAATTGTTGAAATTGATCATTTTTTCTTTATACTGAGGTATCATTCTTGGTGAGGGCAGGATGCTACTCAAGGCCAGGGTCATACCAGCCTGGGCTGCATGATCAGAGAGCTCTTCCATATCTCTTTTCATGTAGTCCAGGGAGGTACGTCTCAGGTCATTCACTCCAACATGAACAATGACAAAGTCATATTTGTACTTGTTCTGGAGTGACCTGAGTGCTTTTGTTATGTGGCGGATTCTGGCTCCTGACAGGCAGCTAACAGTAACCTTCTGCTTGTCCAGCCTAGTGAGTGGGATGTCAGTGTGCTTGGCTATAGAGTCACCTATTACTAGTGTGTTAGGTATGTTATTTTGCCTTAAGGGCTATGATTGTGTGGCACACTGATTTTGTGTTTTATGTGTTGTCTGGTTTGTGACAGGAAGTGCAGTTTGTTTGGGTGTCTGCTTTAGAGGTCTCTGATGCTTTTGCAGGTTTTATTTAGAGCCTCCGAGTATGATTTTGTGTATTTATGTGTATTTTTTGCCAGTGCTGTTTTAGTAGGTCTGTGTGCGGCTGGAGGTGTGGTGCAAGTGTTAACCTTCTCCTCTTGACTGTCTGTTCTAGTCTTGGGTGGAGACAGCTTAGCTTCCAGTTTGGCTGTATAATTGCATCTCTCACATATGTTAGTGTTTTTTGATAGGAGGAGAGGGTTGTCTGTGTACATGAGGCAGTTGTAACATTGCTTCAGGATACCCAGATTCACCAGCTGGACTGGAGAGTGCACCTGAAGTTGCCCTTTGGTCATGACTGAATAGTAGGGTGAGTTGATAAGTCGCTTGGTTGGTGAGGGGTGAATAAAGAGCCTTGCCCTTCTGGGCAATCAGTGTCAGGGTATATTAGTGCTTGCTATTAGGTCTGAGCAAGTGCTGGGCTGTAAGATGCTATTTGAGTGCTTAGGTTGAGAGCTAGACTAGTTTCAAGGGAAAAACTGAAGAGGAGACTTAGTGGAGCCGGGAATAATTTAACCATAGCTAACCGGCACTGCCCGATGCACAAAACCGTGCAAACTTGGTTTTTCTAGTAGGGAAATGAAAGAGATAGAAATTAGCCCGAAATGGCCAATAAACTACTAACTTCTGGGCTGGAATCACTCCTCCAGGGACAGACAGGTTGCTCAAAGCTCCCCTCTCTCACAGGTGAACAAAGAAACTTCCTTCTATCCAAGTAAGGTATGTGCAACTCATAAACTAGTATCACAGCCCTGAATTCAGCACTAGCCTGAAAACTGGACTATACTAGCTTAGAAAGGAGGGAAACAAGTAATGTTATTGTTTTTTTTTTTTTTTTTTTAAAGATAAGACAAAAACAGTAAAAAAATACACTTAAAACAGCTTTAAACGACTACAAATGATCAGAAAAGGCTATCGCACTTTGGTGTGTAGCCTACAACAGTTAAACAAATTATTTAAACAAAAAACAACATTTTAAAAGTGCATGCAGTCAGATAAGTACAATATGTGAAAAAAACAAGCTTTTAAATCACAATAAATGCTGGAAAATCTGCGTTTAGGCAGAAAACAGTTAAGTACAGCAAGAAAGTACAGAAAACTGATACTTAATCACTCCAAAGTCTCTCTTCTAAGCTAGAAGGCTTGTATCAGTTTAAGGCTTTCTAGTGCTACCCAGTAGGTTAGTTACAGGAAAGATGGGAAACAAGCGCAGATGTGGTCTTTTAAACCAGAAAGTTGAAAGAGATGGACAAACTGTTCAAATGGTCAATAAACTACAGTGCCTGGGCCAAGAACCTCTCCTCTCATGGTAGACAGGCTACCTAGTGCTTACCACTCCCACTGATAAGCTAGAAGGCTTCCATCCAACACAGAAAGAGTTGTGGGGCTCAGAAACTTACCAATAGTCCTGGCTACAGCAACTCTGTATCTGGACTAGGCTAGTTACAGGAAAGGTGGGAAACAAGTGCAAGTGCAGCTTTTAAACCAGAACGTTGAAAGAGATGGAAAAAAACTGCCCAAACAGCCAATAGCTACAATTTCTGGGCCAGGAACCACTCCTCTTGTGGTAGATAGGCTACCTAATGCTTACCACTCCCACTGATAAGCTAGAAGTCTTCCCTCCAACACAGAAAGACATGGGGGGCTCAGAAGCTTACAAAGAGTCCCGGATACAGCACATCTGTACCTGGACTAGACTAGTTACAGGAAAGGTGGGGAAACAAGTACAAATGTAGGCTTTTAAGCCAGTAAATTGAAACAGATGGAAAACTGCCCAAACGGCCAAATAAACTACAATTTCTGAGCCAAAACTCACTCTTCCCATGGAGGATAGGCTACCTAGAGCTTACCACTCCCACTGATAAGCTAGAAGGCTTCCATCCAACACAGAAAGGGTTGGGGGGCTCAGAAGCTTACTAACAATCCTGGATACATAAACTCTGTAACCGGACTACGCTAGTTATAGGAAAGGTGGGAAACAGGCACAAGTGCGGCTTTCAAACCAGAAAGCTGAAAGAGATGGGAAAAAAATGCTCAAACAGCCATTAGCTACAATTTCTGGGCCAGGGACCACTCCTCTTGTGGAAGATAGGCTACCTGATGCTTACCACTCCCACTGATAAGCTAGAAGGCTTCCCTTCAACATGGAAAGGCTTGGGGGGCTCAGAAGCTTACAAAGAGTCCTGGATACAGCAAATCTGTACCTGGACTAGACTAGTAACAGGAAAGGCAGGAAACAAGGGCAAACACAGACTTTTAAATCAGAAGGGTCAAAGAGATGGAAAAGCTTCCCAAATGGCTAATAAACTTTAATTTCTGGGCCAGAAACCACTCCTCCTGTGGTAGATAGGTTAACTAGTGCTTACCACTCCAACTAATAAGCTAGAATGCTTCTCTCCAACACAGAAGGGCTTGGGGGGGCTCAGAAGCTTACCAACAGTCCTGGATACAGCAAATCTGTATCTGGACTACACTAGTTATAGGAAAGGCAGGGACCAAACACAAAACGGGCTTTTTACCTGAAAGTAGAAAGAGATTGAAAAACTCTCCAAATGGCCAATGAACTACAATTTCAGGGCCAAAACCCACTCTTCCCATGGTAGATAGGCTACCTAGTGCTTACCACTCCCACTGATAAGCTTGAAGGCTTCTCTCCAACACAGAAAGGCCAGGGAGGCTCAGAAGCGTACCAACAGTCATGGATACAGCAAGTCTGTATCTGGACTTGACTAGTTACAGGAAATGCAGGAAACAAGCTTAGAATATTTTTTTTTGTTACAGAAAAGCAGCTAAAACTGCAGTAAATACAATTCAAATTGTAGTGCAGGCCAGCACACCTGATTGTGTAGCAACACTATGGCAAATACACTTCAAGTAAATGCATTTAAATTAACAAATGACTAAAAATAAGTGCAGAAGGCAGTAAATTAGAAGGCTACAAACAAGCAGTAATAAGTGCAGAGTAAGAGCGACTGAACAGATAGCATGCAGCAGAGCAAATGAGACAGTTACAGTAAGAGCAGCTGAATAAAATATACATACATATATATATATATATATATAATATATATATATATATATATATATATATATATATATATAATATATATATATATATATATATATATATATATATTTTTTTTTTTTTTTTTTTTTTGAGGGAGGGAACAGAGCATGATTAAGAAGCTAAAGGGGTTGTCCTTCCCAAATGCTATCTTTGTACACAGTAGGGGTGCCTGAAATCAGAATATGATCTCACTGTACTCAGTTGAGTGAGCAAATGAGATGGGTTCAGAAGGAGTAACCAAATACAAATCTACAAGAGGGGAGGGCAATTTCAAAGCCACCAACATTAACAACAAAATAAGAACAGGGAGGTTGGGTGGGGAACTAACTGTAGAGAGACAGCCATGACTTCAGTTGAGTTACTATTCAGTGGAAAAAAGAAATAAATTCATTAAATACAGTACTATATGCAAAAGAGCAGATAAAACTGTACTTAAATTCACTTATACGTCCAGCTGATTTCAGGTAGATGTTAGCCGGACAAAGCTCTTATATTAAGCAGAGATAATTCAAAATCTACCACTTATATAAGGCAAGACAGAATGCCAGAGATGAGCTGAAACTACCGCCCACTGCTATCAATGGCTACACAGAAATTCTAAGAAGTACCATGTAGAAAGACAGCCACAACTTCAGTTGAGTTAATATTCAGTGAAAAACACAAATAAATAAATTAAATACAGTAATATATGCAAAAGAGCAGATAAAAGTGTACTTAAATTCACTTATACATCCAGCTGATTTCAGGTAGATGTTAGCCAACCAAAGCTCTGATATTAAGCAGAAAAAACTCAAAATGTACCACTTATATAAGGCAAGACAGAATGTCAGTTATGAACTGAAACTACTCCCCACTGCTATCAATGGCTACACAGAAATTCTAAAAAGTACTGTGTAGAGAGACAGCCACAACTTCAGTTGAGTTAATATTCAGTGAAAAACACAAATAAATAAATTAAATACAGTACTACATGCAAAAGAGCAGATAAAAGTGTACTTAAATTAGACTATACATCCAGCTGATTTCAGGTAAATGTTAGCCGGCCAAAGCTGTGATATTAAGCAGAGATAACTCAAAATGTACAACGTATATAAAGCAAGACAGAATGTCAGTGATGAGCTGAAACTACCCCACACTGCTATCAATGGCTATACAGAAATTCTAAAAAATACTGTGTAGAGAGACAGCTACAACTTCAATTGAGTTAATATTCAGTGAAAAACACAAATAAATAAACTAAATACAGTACTATATGCAAAAGAACAGATAAAAGTCTACTTAAATTCACTTATACGTCCAGCTAATTTCAGGTAGATGTTAGCCAGCCAAAGCTCTGATATTAAACAGAGATAACTCAAAAAGTACCACTTATATAAGGCAAGACAGAATGTCAGTGATGGGCTGAAACTACCCCCCACTGCTATCAATGGCTACACAGAAATTCTAGAAAGTACTGTGTAGAGAGACAGTCACAACTTCAGCTGAGTTAATATTCAGTAAAACATACAAATAAATTAAATACAGTACTATACGGAAAAGAGCAGGTAAAACTGTACTTAAATTCACTTATACAGCCAGCTGATTTCAGGTAGATGTTAGCCGGCCAAAGCTCTGATATTAAGCAGAGATAACTCAAAATGTACCACTTATATAAGGCAAGACAGAATGTCAGTGATGAGCTGAAACTAACCCCCACTGCTATCAATGGCTACACAGAAATTCTAAAAAGTACTCTGTAGAGAGACAGCCACAACTTCAGTGGAGTTAATATTCAGTGAAAAACATAAACAAAAAAAATAAATACAGTACTATATGCAAAAGAGCAGATAAAAGTGTACTTAAATTCACTTATACATTCAGCTGATTTCAGATAGATGTTAGCCTGCCAAAGCTTTGATGTTAAGCAGAGACAACTCAAAATGTACCACTTATATAAGGCAAGACAGAATGTCAGTGATGAGCTGAAACTACCCCCACTGCTATCAATGGCTACACAGAAATTCTAAAAAGTACTGTGTAGAAAGACAGCTGCAACTTCAGTTGAGTTAATATTCAGTGAAAAACACAAATAAATAAATTAAATACAGTACTATATGCAAATAAGCAGATAAAAGTATACTTAAATTTACTTATACATCCAGCTGATTTCAGGTAGATGTTAGCCGGCAAAAGCTCTGATATTAAGCAGAGATAACTCAAAATGTACAATGTATATAAGGCAAGACAGAATGTCAGTCATGAGCTGTAATTATAAGGCAAAGACAATG